>NC_057943.1:1641469-1826469 GCF_018555375.3 Anguilla rostrata | reverse complement strand
CACTCTCCAGCCACGCCCGGCGCGGGCTGCAGGCGGTCCCTGCGATGGCGCCCGCAGGCTCAGGGCTGTATTTACCTGCAGCCGGTGGAAACGCGCAGAGAGCAGGAGAGGTGAGCGGGCGACACGCCGCGCGGGGGGGGGGGGGGGAACAGCACTCTGAGGTGCGGCCGTATCGAGTGTCAGGAGCCACGGAAACAGAGCCGGTGCGAGGGGGGGTGTCTGAGCACCGTCAGAGCACCGTCAGCGTGAGTGTGCAGAAAACAAACCCCCCCCCCCCGGCGCAGGGCTGCTCCCCTGCCAGACGCTAACAGCTGCAGTCTGCAGGCACACTCACCCCAGCAGCACGTGCGACAGCCAATCACACGCAGGGGGGGCTGTGACCTCACTCAGGGGGGGGCTGTGACACCAGAAGGGCAGGGCTACCCACAGAGGAACCCCCCCACCCACCACCCCCCCAGGGGTGAGCCCTGCCAGTAGACACTGGGAGACAAGGGGCTGATCTGAAAATAGTGTACACCATGCTTCTGTTAATGTGAGAACCACACCCGGCACGTACACACACACACACACACACACAGATACACACACCCGGCACGTACACACACACACACAGATACACACACCCGGCACGTACACACACACACACACACACACACACAGATACACACACCCGGCACGTACACACACACACACAGATACACACACCCGGCACGTATACACACACACACACAAGCACACACACACACACACACACAGATACACACACCCGGCACGTATACACACACACACACACAAGCACACAAACACACACACACAGATACACACACACACACGCATGCATGCGCACACGCGCGCACGCACATACACACGCACTCACACACTCACACACTCTCACACTCTCACACTCTCACACTCTCACACTCTCACACTCTCACACTCTCACACTCTCACACTCTCACACTCTCACACTCACACACTCACACACTCACACACACTCACACACACACACACACACACACACACACACACACACACACACACACACACACACACACACACACACACACACACACACACACACACACACACAGCGCTGCAGCGGACAGAGGAAGGTGTGGGCCTGTGTCTGGGGAGCAGCTCAGTCAGACTGAGAGAAGCCTCACCTGGTGGTGTGATGCCCGAGGACCTGCCGCAAACTGGAGGGGGGGAGGAAAGAGAGAGAGGAAGAGAGAAGGGGGGGGAAGAGCAACAGATGAGAATAATGGATGTGGCACACAGTCCTGTGCCACGCACACACACGCGCTCTCTGTCTCACATTTACACATACGCACGCATGCACGCACACACACACACACACACACACACACACACACACGCACGCACGCACACGCACAGAAAGGCATACATGCACACAAACACCTCATTAGACTCAAAGCTACATAGTAAGAGCAGGAGTGTGAGGACCCAGAGGCGCAACACTGACCACCAGACAGGCATACCACACCCCCACCACTGACCCCGCCCTGCCCCGCCCCCTCCCCTCCCCCTCCCCCCCGCCCCCCAGGCAGGGGCGGGGCCACTCACCGGGCGACTCTGCGGCTGGGCATTCATTGGCTGCGTTGGCGGAGAGTACACAAGCTGGGTGGCAGCATTCTGCCCAGAAGGGTACGGAGACTGCAGGAGGGAGGGGGAACGGGGGGAGGGGGAGAGAGAGAGGAGAGGGAGGGGGAACGGGGGGAGGGGAGAGAGAGAGAGAGGAGAGGGAGGGGGAGGGTGGAGGTGGAGAGAGAGAGAGAGGAGAGAGAGATGAGAGAGGGGGGAGACAGGGAGAGAGAGAGGAGATGAGAAGATAGGAGGGGGGAGACAGGAGAGAGAGAGAGTAGGAAGAGAGGGGGAGACAGGGAGAGAGAGAGAGAGAGGGAGAGGGAGAGAGAGAGAGAGAAAGATGGGGGGAGACAGGGAGAGAGAGAGAGAGAGAGAGAGAGAAGATGGGGAGGGAGACAGGAGAGAGAGAGAGAGAGAAGATGGGGGGAGAGACGAGAGAGAGAGAGAGAGAAGATGGGGGGAGAGACAGGGAGGGAGAGAGAGAGAGGAGAGAAAGATGGGGGGAGAGACAGGGAGAGAGAGAGAGAGAGAAAGATGGGGGGAGACAGGGAGAGAGAGAGAGAGAAAGATGGGGGGAGGGGGAGACAGGGAGAGAGAGGGTTAGAGAGCCCTACGGTCAGACAGAAGCACGTTCATTCACACACAGCGCACAGCCAGACTGAGCTGGTGAAGCTGAGCAGCTGATTGGAGCTCAGGGTGTGGAGGGCGTGAAACTATGCAGTGCAACGCAGAGACAGACTTCCCTACACTGGGAGGCTCAGGCTGAAGCCTGCTCTGAGTCAGGGTTAAACCTGCTCTGACTCGGGCTGAATCCTGCTGTGACTCGGGGTGATCCCTGCTCTGACTCGGGGTGATCCCTGCTCTGATTCGGGGTGAATCCTGCTCTGATTCGGGCTGAATCCTGCTCTGATTCGGGGTGAATCCTGCTCTGATTCGGGCTGAATCCTGCTGACTCGGGCTGAATCCTGCTCTGACTCTGGGTGAATCCTGCTCTGACTCAGGCTGAACCCTGCTCTGACTCTGGGTAAACAGTGTGTGGTCGGCCTCCCAGGGGAACCAGCTCAGAACAGCTGAGTCACTCTGCTATAACAACAGAATATGTGCATGATGTGTGTGTGTTTGTGTGTGTGTACACGGAAACAGCAATACAAGAATACAGCTCAGATGCAGTAAGAGCTAAAAACAGATACAATAAAATGAAGGAGTAAACAGAGGAGGGGCTGTACAAGCACACAGTAAACACAGTGAACTACTGAGGACCTGCATGCACACACACACACTCACACACGTACACACTCACACTCACACTTACACACACAGTAAACATACTGAACTACTGGGGACCTACACGCACACGCACACACAGTAAACATACTGAACTACTGGGGACCTACACGCACACGCACACACAGTAAACATACTGAACTACTGGGGACCTACACGCACACGCACACACAGTAAACATACTGAACTACTGGGACCTACAGCACACGCACACACATAAACTCACTACTAACTGCACACACCACACCACACACACACGACACACACACAAAACCAACACTACTGAACTACTGGGGACCTACACGCACACACAGTAAACATACTGAACTACTGGGGACCTGCATGCACACTGACTCAATAGTATCTACACACAGACACACACACACACACTCAGCCTCATGCTCACGCACACGTGCACACACACTCAGACTCATGCTCTCACACACACACACGCAAACACACATGTGCACGCACACACTCATGCTCACGCTCATGCACACGCACTCGCACTCACACTCATGCTCACTCACACATACTCACACTCGCTAACGCTCACACACACACACACACACACAGGCCTCTTGGGGATGAGAGTGGCGGTTGACGGTGCTGGACACAGACAGACACGGACAGAGACGCAGAACGGAGGAGAGAGCAAGAGAGAAAAAGAAAGGGATAGAGATATAGGAATATAGAGATAGTGATACAAACATGGACAGTGGTATACAGAAATAGAATGATAGTGAGAGATAGGGTTACAGTGAGATAGTGATGTAATGAAACAGAAACAGAGTGATGAAGAGATGAAGTGATACAGAGAGATATAGAGAAAGAAAGTGATAAAGAGATGTGATATTGTGATACACAAATAGTGCGATCGAGAGAGATAGTGATATAGAAAGATTGATAGAGTGATAGAGGGAGATAGGGATAGAGCGATACAGAGATATAGAGAGAGTGCGATCGAGTGATATAGAAATAAAGTGATAGACGGGGACAGGGATAGGGTGATAGAGAGACAGAGATAGAGAGATAGTGTGATATAGAAATAGAGTGATAGACGGGGACAGGGATAGGGTGATAGAGACAGAGATAAAGAGATAGAGTGACAGTGTGATATAGAAATAGAGTGATAGACGGGGACAGGGATAGAGCGATAGAGTGACAGAGAGATAGAGTGACAGTGTGATATAGAAATAAAGTGATAGACAGGGATAGATTGATAGAGACAGAGATAGAGAGATAGAGTGATAGTGTGATAGTGTGGTATAGAAATAAAGTGATAGACGGGGACAGGGATAGGGTGACAGAGAGATAGAGAGACTGGCGGCGTTGCACGGCGCACTCACCCCTCTGTCTGAATCGCAGCTCTTAAGGTAGCGATATAGATGAGCTGTAGATACTGATACCTGAGAGAGTCCAGGGGAGGAGCCGTGGCCGGGGGGCGTTCCCGCCAGGTTTGGGTGTCCCTTAGTGATGTCGTGAGTAGTGTAGGGCGGGCCACTGGGCCTGGGAACCTGAATCACAGAGAGAGAGAGACACAGTCACACGCCAAGCGACACGCCTGCCTGTCCCCACCCGCCTCAGGCCAGAGCAAGCGATCACCAAGAGAGAGAGGGACAGCGCTGACACATCTCAGACCAGAGCAATCGATCAGCGAGAGAGAGAGAGGGGTAGCGCTGATGCATCTCAGACCAGAGCAATCGATTAGAGAGAGTGGCAGCGCTGACACACCTCAGGCCAGAGCAATCGATCAGTAAGAGAGAGGGGCAGCGCTGACGCATCTCAGACCAGAGCAATCGATCAGCGAGAGAGGGGCAGCGCTGACACATCTCAGACCAGAGCAATCAATCCGTGAGAGAGGGGCAGCGCTGACACATCTCAGACCAGAGCAATCGATCATTGAGAGAGAGCAGCAGCTCTGAGATCTCAGCCCAGAAGAGTCACATGAAAGAGAGAGAGAGAGAGAGAGAGAGAGAGGAAAGGCACCTTTTCTTATAGCCTTATCCCACCTCAGACCAGAGAAATCGATCAATGAGAGAGAGATGTGCAAAGAGCAGAGGGAGACACTTCCTTCCTCTGACATCACCACAGAGACAATGCAGCACAGAGAGGAAGAGTGCTCCACACAGAGAGGAAGAGCGCTCCACACAAAGGGCTTTATTTAGGGAACCACCCAGACAGAGCCAATTCATTCCATCTCCATCGCTACGCGCGCACACGCACACACCCACACACACACAAACTTACACACACACACACACACACACACACATTCACATACTGGCACACACTCACGCTCAGGTGCAGTAATCTCAGGTGCAGTGATGTCAGGTGCTGTGTGCACACGCCCCCTTTATCTTGCACAGTCCTGTGCCACACACACACACTCTCTCTCTGTCTCATATTTAGGCTAAGAGGCTAATCCTAAATGCTACACTTTCCTGATGTGAAAATGTCCAAGATCAGCTGATCCCGCGTGGGGGGGGGGGGGTGTGCACTGGCCGCAGGCCCGGGGGGGCTGACCAAGCGTAAAATCTGCTGATGCAGCGCTTCAGGATTAACATTCTCTCTTACAGCTGTGTGTACACGACCTGCCACCGGGAAGGGACCTCACATCTCTACCATAGAGCAGAGATATCACACACATACACGTACGCACGCACATGCCCGTGCGCACACACACTCGCATGCACACACACACACACTCTCTCATTAGAGAGGAGGTGAACAGGGCTGTGTGGAGCATCAGGGGTTAGAGAGGAGGTGAACAGGGCTGTGTGGAGGCTCAGGAGTTAGAAAGGAGGTGAACAGCACTGTGTGGAGGAACAGGGGTTAGAGAGGAGGTGAACAGGGCTGTGTGGAGGAACAGGGGTTAGAGAGGAGGTGAACAGAGGTGTGTGGAGGAACAGGGGTTAGAGAGGAGGTGAACAGGGCTGTGTGGAGGAACAGGGGTTAGAGAGGAGGTGAACAGGGGTGTGTGGAGGAACAGGTTAGAGAGGAGGTGAACAGAGGTGTGTGGAGGCTCAGGGGTTAGAGAGGAGGTGAACAGCGCTGTGTGGAGGAACAGGGTTTAGAGAGGAGGGGAACAGGGCTGTGTGGAGGCTCAGGGGTTAGAGAGGAGGTGAACAGGGCTGTGTGGAGGCTCAGGGGTTAGAGAGGAGGTGAACAGGGCTGTGTGGAGGCTCAGGGGTTAGAGAGGAGGTGAACAGGGCTGTGTGGAGGAACAGGTAAGAGAGGAGGTGAACAGGGCTGTGTGGAGAAACAGGGGTTAGAGAGGAGGTGAACAGAGGTGTGTGGAGGAACAGGTAAGAGAGGAGGTGAACAGCACTGTGTGGAGAAACAGGGGTTAGAGAGGAGGTGAACAGGGCTGTGTGGAGGAACAGGTAAGAGAGGAGGTGAACAGGGGTGTGTGGAGGAACAGGGGTTAGAGAGGAGGTGAACAGGGGTGTGTGGAGGAACAGGGGGTAGAAAAGAGGTGTGAGGAGGTGATCAAATGATTAGGGAATCACACTCACACTGTAGACGGCCGCGACTCCGGGCTGTGTGGAAAAGATCCGATCGTCCGGGATTCTGGGGATTCTGGGAAATGGATGCATTAAGGAAAACGCAGCCGCAGTGCCCCCTTCAGGTTGGATGACTCAACAACAGGGTACATTTTTTTTCCTTTTTCCTGAACTGTATTTTCAGTCAGATTTTGGGGAAAAAGAGAGAAACAAGAAATTGTTTAACACACATTCTTTTGAACAGCTTCTTTTAACAAATAAAGTGGAAAATAAGGTCAATTAAACAGTGTACGGACATGAAAAACTAAATCTGGTAAAAAGCAAAAAACTAATTGAACTAGAAGACAAGACAGGCCATTTCCACATGCAGGACATTCATCAAAAGCCAATAATATCTTCCATGCGCTTTACGTCATGAGATGCAGGCATGTTCCTGACTTCCGGTTTAAACCCCAGCCACTCTTAAGCGTTTTAGTTGGTTAGTGCAGCACCACGTGGCCAATCGGCACTACCCTTGTTCAGCAGCCAGATAGGAGTTCTGCAGCGCCGCCCAGCTGATAGGTGCGCGAAGCCATTTGGAAGCAATACGCGTTAAAGCAACAGGCCACGCCCACTGCTACGTGGTCCTGCAGCCAATCAGAGTAAAAAGCAGACCGGTTCCTATTCGCCCCATGACCAAGCTTTCCGCAAAGTTTCATTCATAACTTCAAGAAATATCCTAATAGACAGAGGGACACACAAACCCCGTCCTCCAGCTTCAGTACACGCGAGCGAGCGCAGTGGCAGCAGGGCAGGCCTTCAGGAGGGACAGAACTACAGGAGGGACAGAACTACAGGAGGGACAGAACTACAGGAGGGACAGGCCTACAGGAGGGACAGGACTACAGGAGGGACAGGACTACAGGAGGGACAGGCCTTCAGGAGGGACAGAACTACAGGAGGGACAGGACTACAGGAGGGACAGGACTACAGGAGGGACAGGCCTACAGGAGGGACAGGACTACAGGAGGGACAGGCCTACAGGAGGAACAGGACTACAGGAGGGACAGGACTACAGGAGGGACAGGCCTACAGGAGGGACAGGACTACAGGAGGGACAGGACTACAGGAGGGACAGGACTACAGGAGGGACAGAACTACAGGAGGGACAGGACTACAGGAGGGACAGGACTACAGGAGGAACAGAACTACAGGAGGGACAGGCCTACAGGAGGGACAGAACTACAGGAGGGACAGGCCTTCAGGAGGGACAGAACTACAGGAGGGACAGGACTACAGGAGGGACAGGCCTTCAGGAGGGACAGGACTACAGGAGGGACAGAACTACAGGAGGGACAGGCCTACAGGAGGGACAGAACTACAGGAGGGACAGGACTACAGGAGGGACAGAACTACAGGAGGGACAGGCCTACAGGAGGGACAGGACTACAGGAGGGACAGGCCTACAGGAGGGACAGAACTACAGGAGGGACAGGCCTACAGGAGGAACAGAACTACAGGAGGGACAGGACTACAGGAGGGACAGAACTACAGGAGGGACAGGACTACAGGAGGGACAGAACTACAGGAGGGACAGGACTACAGGAGGGACAGGCCTACAGGAGGGACAGAACTACAGGAGGGACAGGACTACAGGAGGGACAGAACTACAGGAGGGACAGGCCTTCAGGAGGGACAGAACTACAGGAGGGACAGGACTACAGGAGGGACAGGCCTACAGGAGGGACAGAACTACAGGAGGGACAGGCCTACAGGAGGAACAGAACTACAGGAGGGACAGGACTACAGGAGGGACAGAACTACAGGAGGGACAGGACTACAGGAGGGACAGGCCTACAGGAGGGACAGGACTACAGGAGGGACAGAACTACAGGAGGAACAGAACTACAGGAGGGACAGGCCTTCAGGAGGGACAGGACTACAGGAGGAACAGGACTACAGGCCTACAGGAGCAACAGGACTACAGGAGGAACAGGCGTACCGGTGGGACAGGCCTACAGGAGCAACAGGACTACAGGAGGAACAGAACTACAGGAGGGACAGGACTACAGGAGGGACAGGCCTACAGGCCTACAGGAGGAACAGGCGTACAGGAGGGACAGGCCTACAGGCCTACAGGAGGAACAGGCTTACAGGCCTACAGGAAGAACAGAACTACAGGAGGAGCAGGCGTACAGGAGGAACAGAACTACAGGAGGAGCAGGCCTACAGGCCTACAGGAGGAACAGAACTACAGGAGGAGCAGGCCTTCAGGCCTACAGGAGGAACAGAACTACAGGAGGAACAGAACTACAGGAGGAGCAGGCCTACAGGCCTACAGGAGGAACAGAACTACAGGAGGAGCAGGCCTACAGGCATACAGGAGGAACCTGTTTCACAACTGCACGCTGCTCCGGTCACATGGTTTCAGAGAAAACGTGGGGCAGGCTCTCCCCCCTCATTCGCTCCTCTCCTTCCTCCCTACTGCTCCCCAGACACACCTGGGGCCGCGTCTCAACCTGGCACCATGGCAACGGACAACAACGGGAGGTTTTCGGAAACCCCAACGGCCGCCCCGCTCAGCCTCCCAGAAGGGCCCAGGGACAGTCCAACCCCTTCCCAATTCCGGCCCGTTCCCCGGGAACGTCTCAGAGCAGACCCTGCTTGCAGACGAAGCACAGCAGCCTCCTCTTCCTCCCTCCTCCACAGAGCTCTAACTCAGAAAGAGGCACAGAGCGTGGCAGCGCTTGGATAGCACAAAGATTTAAAGAACAAAGACCCCGTTCAGGAGCACACGTCACACCACACGCCGGACGGGCCCCCACACCTGCAGCTACAGAAGCTCCAGGCGGGGAATCTCCACCTGCGTCCCCGCGCTGCCCAGGGGAGTGGGAGGAGCAGGCGGGGAGGAGGAGGCGGCCGGAGCAGAATCTGCTGAGTCAGCACAGGCCACGCCTCGGTCTGGGGCCAGCAGGGAGATCGGCAGCGACACAGCTCTCAGCACAGCCTCCAGGAAGATACTCTCCGCAGAATCCATTCAGGCTAAACCCAGAAGGCAACCTCTCAGACCCACTGACACTGAAGCAAGGAGGAGGTTACAGGATTGAGGCGATTCAAACCAGGAAGAGAAGAGAGAATTGCTGCAGCCTGCTGAGTCATACATATCCTGGCTTCACATCACAGCAGTGACAACATGTGCAAACCCCCCCCCCCCCAGAAAAATTAAATACATAAATAAAAACTATATATATATATAAATGTATATATATACATATATATAAATATGTATACACACACACACACACAAGTAATAAAAAGAGGCCCACTGGACCAGCTCAGCAGCCTTCCTCTACTCTCCGGTGAGCTGGTGAGCTCTGCCTCATGACAGTCACCTATGATGAGAAAAGTTCCATTCTGTCCTGAGTACCCAATCACAGCGCTCCCTGTGGATCACTGTCACTGGCCAATCAGCACCGAATGCACACGGCATGCAAACCAATCAGAGCGCTGCATGATTACACCTAGCTCTGGCTACGGACAGACAAAATACACCTGGTCCGGAAACCATCCCATGGGAGTCATGGCAACCCGAAATCAGACTGGGGAGCATCCCAGCCCCTCCTCTGCTCCCCGCTCAGCCAATCAGGGCCCGTTAAAACAGCCGCTCTTCTACAGCCCGTCCCGCCCGGCACCACGCCCTCCCTAACGTTGCCACGGCGACGCAGGGCTCCAGCAGGCACAGGACCAGCTCTGGCCAAAAAGCGTCTCCCTCCAGCCGATAAGATACACTCTCACGCCATCGGGACACCCCGGAAACAAACGAGTGAAGAACTACAGCGGCAGGAGTTTCATCTCACAGCTGAAGAAAAAACAACAGAACGAGCAGAGAGAGACCCGCCAGGCCAGCCGTTCTGCCACAGAGAAGAGCAAGAAAAAAAGAAACCTGCCACTGCCTGCCCTGGACAGCAGGTGGAGCAGTGGAGCAGTGCATCCAGGAGGGGTCTGGGGGGGGGGGTACGGAGGGGGGGTCGGGGCTGTGTGGAGCCGCCATTGTCTGGAACGCGCTGTGGCGGTGGTACAGAACATGCTGCAGACTGGTCTCAAACAAACCCCCCATCCCCCTCTCTCACAGGACACAAACACAACGCCCCCCCCACCCCCCGGCAGGGAGCCCCATTCATGTGTGACTGACCCCGTTCACCTCTCTCAGAGAAAGGGGGAGGGGGGGTGGAGAAAAGCAAGAGCGAGAGAGGGGCAGGGGGGGGTGGAGTGGAGTGTGGGAGAAGAGAAGGAGGGGAGCAAGGGGGGGGTCACATAGAGAATGAGGGAGGGGGAAATGCCAGAGAAAATTAGGGGATATAGAGAGAGGGAGATGAAGGAAAAAAACAGAACGAGCACAGCCAGACTGAGCCCTATCAGAGCACAGCCACACTGAGGTTTATCAGAGCACAGCCACACTGAGTCTCCATCAGAGCACAGCCAGACTGAGCCCTATCAGAGCACAGCCACACTGAGCTCTATCAGAGCACAGCCACACTGAGTCCTATCAGAGCACAGCCACACTGAGTCCTATCAGAGCACAGCCACACTGAGTCTCTATCAGAGCACAGCCACACTGAGGTTTATCAGAGCACAGCCACACTGAGCCTCTATCAGAGCACAGCCACACTGAGTCCTATCAGAGCACAGCCACACTGAGTCTCTATCAGAGCACAGCCACACTGAGTCTCTATCAGAGCACAGCCACACTGAGTCTCCATCAGAGCACAGCCACACTGAGTCTCCATCAGAGCACAGCCACACTGAGTCTCTATCAGAGCACAGCCACACTGAGTCTCTATCAGAGCATAGCCACACTGAGTCTCCATCAGAGCACAGCCACACTGAGTCTCCATCAGAGCACAGCCACACTGAGTCCTATCAGAGCACAGCCACACTGACTCTCTATCAGAGCACAGCCACACTGACTCTCTATCAGAGCACAGCCACACTGAGTCTCTATCAGAGCACAGCCACACTGAGCCCTATCAGAGCACAGCCACACTGAGTCCTATCAGAGCACAGCCACACTGAGCCCTATCAGAGCACAGCCCCACTGAGCCCTATCAGAGCACAGCCACACTGAGCCCTATCAGAGCACAGCCACACTGAGCCCTATCAGAGCACAGCCACACTGAGTCCTATCAGAGCACAGCCACACTGAGCCTCTATCAGAGCACAGCCACACTGAGTCCTATCAGAGCACAGCCAGACTGAGCCCTATCAGAGCACAGCCCCACTGAGCCCTATCAGAGCATAGCCACACTGAGTCCTATCAGAGCACAGCCACACTGAGCCCTATCAGAGCACAGCCACACTGAGTCCTATCAGAGCACAGCCACACTGAGTCCTATCAGAGCACAGCCACACTGAGTCTCTATCAGAGCACAGCCACACTGAGTCTCTATCAGAGCACAGCCACACTGAGTCTCTATCAGAGCACAGCCACACTGAGCCTCGATAAGAGCACAGCCACACTGAGCCTCTATCAGAGCACAGCCACACTGAGCCTCTATCAGAGCACAGCCACACTGAGCCTCTATCAGAGCACAGCCACACTGAGCCTCTATCAGAGCACAGCCACACTGAGCCTCTATCAGAGCACAGCCACACTGAGCTTGGTGCAACACTGCGTTTGATTGACAGGGCCGTTCAGATTTACGAAACGGTCTGAGCGTCTCCTTGCGGACACTGGGAGGGATCACGGGAAGCGACGCGGAATTCCCAGGAAGGGTTCCCAAGATCCTCTTAAACAAACCGCTGCATGACCCCTGGCAGCTAGCGTGTAAACGCGTGTCTGCTCTCTGTCTGCCAGCCCGCTCACTGTGAGTTCTACTGCCCTGGACCCTGCTGACAGTGTTCTACTGCCCTGGAGTCCGCTCACTGTGAGTTCTACTGCCCTGGACCCTGCTGACAGTGTTCTACTGCCCTGGAGTCCGCTCACTGTGAGTTCTACTGCCCTGGACCCTGCTCACAGTGTTCTACTGCCCTGGAGTCCGCTCACTGAGTGTTCTACTGCCCTGGACCCTGCTCACAGTGTTCTACTGCCCTGGAGCCCGCTCACTGTGAGTTCTACTGCCCTGGAGCCCGCTCACTGTGAGTTCTACTGCCCTGGAGCCCGCTCACTGTGAGTTCTACTGCCCTGGACCCTGCTCACAGTGTTCTACTGCCCTGGAGCCCGCTCACTGTGAGTTCTACTGCCTGACCTGCTGACGTGTTCTACTGCCCTGGAGTCCGCTCACTGAGTGTCTACTGCCTGACCCTGCTGACAGTGTTCTACTGCCCTGGAGTCCGCTCACTGAGTGTTCTACTGCCCTGGACCCTGCTCACAGTGTTCTACTGCCCTGGAGTCCGCTCACTGAGAGTTCTACTGCCCTGGAGCCCGCTCACTGTGAGTTCTACTGCCCTGGACCCTGCTCACAGTGTTCTACTGCCCTGGAGCCCGCTCACTGTGAGTTCTACTGCCCTGGACCCTGCTCACAGTGTTCTACTGCCCTGGAGTCCGCTCACTGAGTGTTCTACTGCCCTGGACCCTGCTCACAGTGTTCTACTGCCCTGGAGCCCGCTCACTGTGAGTTCTACTGCCCTGGACCCGTCACTAGTGTTCTACTGCCCTGGAGTCCGCTCTCTGAGACTTCTACTGCCCTGGAGCCCGCTCACTGTGAGTTCTACTGCCCTGGACCCTGCTCACAGAGTGTTCTACTGACAGGGCCGACCACTGCAGCCCTGGAAAACGTTCCAGATCATGTCTGGCTTTGGCCCGGAGGACCACCCTGAAGCTTCACGAGCTGCCAATCACGGGCGCCTGTCACGCACGCGTCACACAGAACCGGTTAGCCTGCTGCAACAGCTGCCTTTAGAACCACGCGTCATTTCATTACCCCGAGTCCTTTACGCACGCGAAACAGCCTTTGAAGATTAGGAGCAGAACAGGTTTTCGTATAAACGCTAAACCTGCTGGACAGCAGCTGATTTAAAGCAGCTAAATTTCCGCTTCAGAACTACACTCCTTACGCCAGGGCTGTGGCTGAAACTGTCGCTTAAATTCCTTCCAGAATTCCGCTAATTCTTCAGCGTGACGAGTCATCAGAACCTGAGATTGTTCTGCGACTGCACAGAGAGGAAGTCCAGAGGAAGAGTGCGGAATGGGGTCAGAGGTCATTCTGATGCGTACAGGAAGGATCCCGGAGGAGGAAGGAATCGGTTACTGTAAGCACGGCCGGGGACTCCCAGGCCAGGGGTTTCTGGGACAGGGCGCGACACCGCAGGAGGAACCAGAACCCAGCCGTATAGGTGAAAACCGCCACAGCAGGGGCAAGATGCTGACCCGGAACAACTATCGTCCTCACGGAGGGGGCAACGACCTGACGGCTAAATCCTGAACAGGCGCGACCCCTCTGGGCTGTCCCAGTACCAGCAGCCGGATGCGTACGTTAGCGGGAGTTAGCGGGCGAGGGATTAGCCCGCAGGCCCAGGCTGTGCGGCCCCAGCAGAAAGCTTCCTTTGTGGCACCTCAGCGCTCACAGATCTGATCGCGGGTCCGGGGGCGCAAGGGGGGGTAACAATGGCGCTGCTGTTTCGCTGATTCACACAGCCACGGCAAGCTGTGTGGCCGCAGTGCGCTATCAAACACAGACGAGGGCGCCGTGATTTTACAACCCCGCACACAGGGACCCGGCTTTACCGCTAAACCACCGTTAGCCAGAGCCACTGGGTTAGCATTATTACCGCTAAACCACCGTTAGCCTAAACCACTGGGTTAGCATAGCGCATTACCGCTAAACCACCGTTAGCCTAAGCCACTGGGTTAGCATAGCGCATTACCGCTAAACCGCCGTTAAACCTGCTGCAGGGTGAATAGGCCAGTGGGTTAGCATAGCGCATTACCGCTAAACCGCCGTTAAACATGCTGCAGGGTGAATAGGCCAGTGGGTTAGCATAGCGCATTACGCTAAACCGCCGTTAAACCTGTTGCAGGCATAGCCAGTGGGTTAGCATAGCGCTTTTACGCTAACCATCGTTAACCTGCGAGGGTGAATAGGCCAGTGGGTTAGCATAGCGCATTACCGCTAAACCACCGTTAAACCTGCTGCAGGGTGAAGAGGCCACTGGGTTAGCATAGCGCATTACCGCTAAACCACCGTTAAACCTACTGCAGGGTGAATAGGCCAGTGGGTTAGCATAGCGCATTACCGCTAAACCACCGTTAAACCTGCTGCAGGGTGAAGAGCCCACTGGGTTAGCATAGTGCATTACCGCTAAACCACCATTAAACCTGCTGCAGGGCGAATAGGCCACTGGGTTAGCATAGCGCATTACCGCTAAACCACCGTTAAACCTGCTGCAGGGTGAAGAGGCCACTGGGTTAGCATAGCGCATTACCGCTAAACCACCGCTAAACCTGCTGCAGGGCGAATAGGCCAGTGGGTTAGCATAGCACATTACCGCTAAACCACCATTAAACCTGCTGCAGGGTGAATAGGCCAGTGGGTTAGCATAGCGCATTACCGCTAAACCGCCGTTAAACCTGTTGCAGGGTGAATAGGCCAGTGGGTTAGCATAGCGCATTACCGCTAAACCACCGTTAAACCTGTTGCAGGGTGAATAGGCCAGTGAGTTAGCATAGCGCATTACCGTTAAACCTGCTGCAGGGTGAATAGGCCAGTGGGTTAGCATAGCGCATTACCGCTAAACCACCGTTAAACCTGCTGCAGGGTGAAGAGGCCACTGGGTTAGCATAGCGCATTACCGCTAAACCACCATTAAACCTGCTGCAGGGCGAATAGGCCAGTGGGTTAGCATAGCGCATTACCGCTAAACCACCGTTAAACCTGCTGCAGGGTGAATAGGCCAGTGGGTTAGCATAGCGCATTACCACTAAACCACCATTAAACCTGCTGCAGGGTGAATAGGCCAGTGGGTTAGCATAGCGCATTACCGCCAAACCACCGCTAAACCTGTTGCAGGGTGAATAGGCCACTGGGTTAGCATAGCGCATTACCGCTAAACCACCGTTAGCCTAAACCACTGGGTTAGCATAGCGCATTACCGCTAAACCACCGTTAAACCTGCTGCAGGGTGAAGAGGCCAGTGGGTTAGCATAGCGCATTACCGCTAAACCACCGTTAAACCTGCTGCAGGGTGAAGAGGCCAGTGGGTTAGCATAGCGCATTACCGCTAAACCGCTGTTAAACCTGCTGCAGGGTGAAGAGGCCAGTGGGTTAGCATAACAAAAACAGAGCAAAGGGACCGCAGGGACAGGTTTATGGCTGACGGGTGCGATAGCCCCTCTTACATAATTTATGATTCATAAGTGAGTTTCAGCACTAATCAGGCGTGGCTAGCCCAGACGCTCACTGATGACCAGGGAACAAACCTCTGGAGCTATAAATCAACCTGCTGCTGCTCCACACGCCCGTCCAAACTGAGCCACACTGACAGAGAAACCACTGCAGCCTGTTCAGGACAGAATCGAAAGTAAAAAAAAAACAAAAAAAAATCACAAACCCCACGACTCGCCCAGGCAGCGCAGGCCAGATCAAAGAGCAGACGGCTGTAAATCTGCAAAAGGCTGTGAGGCTGTAAATCTATCACTCCAGCACTGAGGAGTGACTTCATATGCAGGGCAGGGCTGAGACTGGGGACCCCAGCACACTGACGCAGCCCGAGGAAGAGTACGGCTGAGAGGAAGAGGTTAATCGGGCGGGGCACCAGTGAGGAGGAACAAGGGGAGAACACACTGAGGAGATACAGGGAGAGAGGAAGGAGAGAGAGAGACGAGGAGAGAGAGACAGAGAGGATGAGAGAGAGAGGAGAGAGAGAGGAGAGGGAGGGAGAGAGGCGAGAGAGCAGGGAGAAGGAGTAGAGAGAGAGGGAGAGGGAGGGAAAGAGGAGGGCGAGAGAGGGAGGGAGGAGAGACAGAGAGGGATAGAGATATAGAGAGGGAGGTAGAGGAAGACAGAGAGGGAAGGGGGAGAGAGAGAGGGAGGGAGGAGAAAGACAGAGAGGGATAGAGATATAGAGAGGGAGGTAGAGGGTAGAGGAAGACAGAGAGGGAAGGGGGGGAGAGGGAGAGAGAGAGGGAGGTAGAGGGTAGAGAAGACAGAGAGGGAAGGGGGAGAGAGTAAGAGAGGAGAGAGAGAGGAGAGAGGAGAGAGAGAGAGAGGAGAGAGAGGGAGAGGAGAGGAGAGAGAGAGGAGAGAGAGAGAGAGAGAGAGAGAGAGAGAGAGAGAGAGAGAGAGAGCGAGAGAGAGAGAGCCTAAAGGCGTAGGGTGGACTTTGTACATCATGCGGCTTCCTTGAAATCTTATGATCTGGCTGAGTCCGGAAGTGCAACCCTGACCATGTGTGAGACTGGAACACAAACAGGCCATACGGGGGGGGGGGGGGTTATTACCACAGTGAAAACCACAGGAACTCAAGAACAGCCCAGCGTCACAGCAGGGCTAACCTGTGCCTTTATCATCACACACCAGCGTCACAGCAGGGCTAACCTGTGCCTTTATCATCACACACCAGAATCACAGCTCTGGGGTCAACGACAGCCCATCTACATTACCATACACCTCACACACTGACACCATGACTCAACAGAAACCAGACCTCATTGGTCAACAGTGAGGCAGGCTGCAAGGCCTGTGTGGTAAGCAGGGGACGGAGCCTAAAGCATGAATATTCAAATAAGGCCCCGAAGTCCAGTAGCGCTGCTGGTGCTCTTTTATACCTGACAGTCAATTTGATCGATTAACCCCACTGATTGGCCAGCGATTTAACTCGCCTGGTGTTGCAGGTTTAAATCAGTTCTGATTAGAGGGGACAGTACTGTTGGATTTGAGTATTACTGGCCTAAGCGGACATCCATATTAATTCTGCATTTTTTTTAAAAAGCCAATGAAAAATCAAGCCTATAGAAGGCGGCTGGAAACAGAAGATGCTCTTCCCTTAGCCATCTGACAAACAGCTCCTTTCCTTGGCTCTCTGCAGGACTGAGCTGGCAGCACCGTACACAGCTGGGATTCCTGTACTTTCCTCTGGACGAGTCCAGAAACGCGCGGCCAAGAGGAACTCGCAGGAGACCGCTAAAAAAAAATTCCAATTCCGAGCGATCCGCGAGACAGACAGACGCAGGGAGGGGGACGTCCGGTACAGCGATAACGCCTGCAGGTCCACCGCGCTGGGTTAACAGGCTGACCCAGCAGACCGCACCGGCCCAGACAACCCAGCCTGGGGTCGCGCAAAAACCAGACCCACATCCGCTGGCATCAACCAGATTTAACCAGGAGACCAGCGTCCAGCCCCAGTGGGGGGAAACAAAAAAATAATAATAATCACCATAGCAACAGAAAAGCATCTGGTTGTGCTTTGTGCAGTCCGAGACTTTGTGCAGTATCAGCCCAGCCATGCAGCAGTGAGCGCTGCGCACAGCATCACAGGTTAGCCAAGCGTACGCTCACCGGTACTCAGCAGCTCGATTAGCACGTAATTAGCACGTAATTAGCCATTAAACCGTGACCCGCCGCGGGACAGGGGTTCCCTGGCTGAAGGGGGCCACAGGAACGTACGCTCTACCTCACCGTCGCACGTTAAAAACGCACGTGGGAAAAAAAAGGTTTGTGTGAGAAACACGTGTGAGGGGGGCAGTGGGAGAGGAGGGGAGATGACAGTGATAGACGAGAGGATCGGAGGGAGGGAAAAAAAGATGTAATGAAAGAGCTGGGACAAGCCCGAGGAGTGGTCAGCAGTTATTCGTAAGCACGAAGGGACGGGCGCGCAATGTTCCCTCTGAGGGAACCGCGATCCCAATCTCTCTGTGCGTTAAGAAGCCACAGTGACCGCCGCGGCGGGAAACAGGAAGCTGAAGGTTCGAGGCGCGGCGTGCGATCGGAACGCTTCCTGTGTGGTGCTGAGGGAGGAGAACGCAGAGACGACCGCGATCGCAGATCAACGGTTTCATAACGGGAGATAAAAACTTCTGTGAAGTGGAAGTAATTTTCCCAAGTTCCAAAAGAGGTGAACTCAAGGAGGAAGTTCTAAACTAATTAGGCTCTGATAGTCTGTCTGGCTGTTGGTTCAAAACCCTCCTCTGTGCTTTGCAATCCAATTAGGAAGCAATAAAATACAGCTGACAGAACTAGGCACTCAGGTATGAATTTGATATTGAGGTAGTCGGTATGGCTGAATCTTACCGTCTACCGACAGTTTGTGATTTAAACTTGTTTGGTTCATTTCCTGAGGTTTGCAGGTGAGGTGCAGACCCTAGGTAAGGGCCAGGTATTTGCATGTGTCAGTGCTGTTAGGGGACTGATGGGCCAAATTACAGGGAAGGGTTAGGATAATTGTTTTTGGTGCTGTTCTGAAATACATACATTCCCTTTATTTTAACATCTGTGGAGGGATGATTTACATGGGGCAGTTTTGCTGTTGAGAAGACCATGAGAAGATTGGTAATACACACAAAGAGGAGCGGTCCTAAAATATATCCTTGAGGGACTCCAATAATATATAGGAAGTAGGCAGACTTTGTAAGTACAATCTGAAGTTCAATTTGGTTCTTTTTAAAACATGATGACAGTATTAAAATAGTAGAAGCAGACAGATTGTAAGTCAACAGTCTAACAGTAAAGAATGGCTGCCATTATCAAAAGCCTTACTGAAGTCAAAAAATTGCTCCAGTACAGTTACCATTATTGAAAGAGACACTGACATGTTCGTAATAAATACAGAAGCTGCCATTGTAGATGTGCTTTTAATTTAAAACTACATATCGACCGCTTGCTGAGGATGTGGAGCCTTGTAATTTTGAGGTTGCAGAACAATTCAAGCTTTGTTTGCTTATATGAAGTTGTCGCTGCTGTCGTCTATGGTTACACGTGCTAGCATAGCATGTAGCAGTATACCGGGAACACCGTTCAGCAGGACTAATACTTCACCTACCTATACATAGTGGGAATGAAAAACAGATTAGTGAATCAATTCATAACATGATTAAACCTGTAAAAAAAAATGGCTGAGGTGTAATTTACTCAAATTAATACCAAGACCAGACATTCAATTCAATTCAACGCTCAAATCATTACAAGCTTTTAGAATTAATTCGTGGGAGGCTTTAGGGGAAAATGAGTAGAAGTTATGAATGAAATAATCATTCAAAATGTGAGCAATTTTCTGACACGGAGAGCGCAGGAAACCTTGCGAGAGTATTTCAGTTGTGTTTTGCCTCTCGCTGCTCGTGACAGAATTAAGTGTCAATCAGAGGCCTTTCAGATTCAAAGCTGTGATGCTTATTAAGAGCTGATAATAGGCTGTTTACGGGTCTTACCGCACGCATGGGTATACGCACTCTTTTTTTTTTAAATGCCATTTCATCCTCACGAGAGTGGGAATTATCACTTTGCTGACTCCCGACAGCTAAATTTAAAAAGTTCCTTATTAATCAAATGGCGGAGGCTGGAGGGTAACGCATTATTTGAATTTTGAAGTCTACCCCGTATTTATTTCTGAGTAATTTCATTAAAGAAGAAGCGAAGATATTTGTTCAGATTTTTCCAAGGGTGTATCCTCCACCCGTTGTTATTTTTTACTTTCAGTACTGTACACTTAATGTTCGGATTTGGGGGGCACAGGTTAGGGCATCTTTTGGTGAGTGTGTGTTTTGTGTTTAGAAGTGTTTATAATCTTTCAGAGCAACATGAGGAAATTGACGGAAGGTGCTGCTCAGACGATCCCAGAGGCTGCGCTACTGCACATTGGTGGAGGTACGGAGAGCTAGCATGTAAAGTACTCTGACACTGTGAAGGGTGGAGCAAGAATGTGATCCATCATCATCATCATCATCAAGTGATCCCCACTTATTTATGGTCAGTGATTGATGAGGAGCAGCCACCTTTTGACCCAGCTTGGAAGGGACTATCCCAAACTAGAGCCACTTTCCCAAAAGATGTGACCGCACATGAAAACAATGTCCCGTAGGTTCGCGCAGACTCAGTAAATTAGCCGTGATTAGCCAGCCTAAACTCTGGATATCCTACAGACCGCTTCGAACGGCAGCAGCACTAAGACGCCCTAAGGCTAATACAGCTCTCAAGCGCAGATGCTAGACGCATTTTGGGACACGTTTACGCAAACCGGAGGGTGTGATTGTTTGCTGAACGTTAAATATAAATAAAAGACTCTGAGCTGAAGTTAATGCAGTATGTCATCTCTGTCAGGGAGGTGCACTGTTGCTTCACCAGCCAAATTACAGTCGCGGATAACAGATCACCGTCTCTCAGGCAGTAGGAAACATGGCCACTCTTTCTCAGATTTCGTCTTCAGCAGAGCCGTGTTTTTAGAACAATCTTAGACCAGCAAGTGAGCCGCGTTCAGGAATACAGTCCAGCGAAAATAAATCTCAGCCTCTGGCACGTTTCCCAGGTAACTTCCCATTGCATGCCGAACATTCATTTCCTTCTCTCTTTTCTTACGGGTTATCATACGAACTTGAAAACTAGAAAAGAGAAATACAGAAGAAGCGGCGCTACCTCGCAGCACAGAAAGAATGTGCCCTATTGCCCAGCGCGCGCGTGGACGGCAGACCTGCCGGGAAAGGGCAGGACACTGTACACAAAGCGCCCGAAAGCAGAACCGGCGTAAATACTCCCCACAGGTCCGTCCAAGATAAACACACCGCACAAACGGGAAACGCAGCATCACTTCCTGGTGTCAACCTGCTGACATTCGCACACAGTCACGGTGGCAAACCCAACCACTCCTGGTAGTGAGTTTCCAACCTTTAGTGTCGCCAAGTGTTGCCACAAAGGTATAAGAACAGTGTTGTATAGTGACAGTAAGGGAATAGTATTAGTTATTATCGTCCCATTTGTCAGATAAAATTAAAACGGGCCAATTCTGAAACCTCTGTCCGTTCTTGTGTTTGAGTTTATGCCATGTTCACTATTGGCTCATACTGCTGTGAGGGTAGTTTCGTGACGACTTAATGCACCACTGCCAACTGCCACGCCAGTCGTTGTCATTTGATTAACTGGATACAGTCATCCACCTTATATTTTTAACTGGCAATACGCCAAAACAGTGTCACTGATAATTAGCCCAAAGAAAACGGACCGTTCATTACATTACATTACATTTATTTGGCAGACGCGTTTATCCAAAGCGACGTACAAAAAGTGCATTTCATGGTCATAGACAACTGCTAAACACAGGTTCAGTAAGATACAATACTTATTTTGTACAGCTATTTCTAGCCAAGACACAGTTTAGTTCACACAGTGAACACTATTCAGACCTAACCTCTGCAAAGCCAACTAGGCAGAAGAACACTAGTCAAGGAACACTCTCAACCCCGTAATCATTCTGGCGGTCTCTTCTGTATTGCGTATTTCTCGTCTAATTGCGTTCCCTGGGTAGACCCGGAATGGTCCAGAAAGTCAAGTTTACGAGAAGCAGGATTGAACGCACCTTGCGTACACCTTGAACCTCTTGACGCAGCATTAAATGCGATCACACCTGCGCAACCAGCGACCCCAGAGCCATGCACGGATGTCACCAGAACGTAGCTTGCACAATAACGCACAATGCAGCCGGAATACTAAGACTACCATTCCTGGCGACAACAATATATCCCAATTTCTAAACGAAAGACACTGGCATAAAATATACATTGGCCGTGTCTTTTCACATTAATCAAATACAACTTCATGACATTATTCTAGTCGTCACACCGGTGGTTTGAGACTGCCTGGCACCTTGCTAGTTAGCAATGTAAACAAAGACAAGTGAATCCCGTCGTTATAAAACATTGTCAGAAATCCCCATCCGTCTATTAAAGCAACATCATTACAATCATCCAAGATCATCGGCTAATATTATGCGAATAGTGGGATAGCACATATGTGCCCATAACCGCGGCTGAAAGACCGGTATGCTAATGTTGCGAGCTACAGCTAGTCAGCTCACAAAGGCTAGTCAGCACTGTGGAAAAGGCCAGAGCTAAGCTACAACCCCCTGCAGCAAACGAAACCATCCTGACACCGTGGCAGGCCCTACGTACCAGCGAGCTAGCCAACTTAGACATCTAAAATAAAATGCTAATGTCGACCAGCTAACTGAAATACACATACATAACGTTAACACAATACACAATGAATGCTCACAGGTATCGTTCTTCTCCGTGGGGCTTTAAATCCGGGTTGCGTTACTAGCCAAGCAGATTAGCCTGCTAATGCTCGACAGCGAATGCTAGCTGAATAGTGCTAGTTAGCTGCACTCCATCACACTGTGAAAACGAAACTGCCAAGTTCACCGAACAAAGGCGACTTGCGGATACCTCGATCCTCCCCACTTTACTTCTTCCTCGGAAACTGAGAGCGAAACTTCGTCTTTAGAGCGAATATATAAGACACAAGTTCACAAAAAAATAAATGATCGTTAAAGTTACTCTGTAAACCGATACAGCGAAAGCTAAGATTACATTACATTTACCCTGAGCCGGTATGATTAACCCCTGTCTCCGTAGCAGGCAAGCTAACTCACCCCCCGTAAACCCCCCCCCCCCCTCCTCTCCTTCCCAAAACAAGGAGATTTTTTTCTCTAAAGGGAAACCCCGATGCAATGGAGGGGAAACATTTTGAGTGAAGGATACTGCGGCGGTGGCACGACGGGCGCCTGCGGGGTGACCGGGGCTCCGGGTAGCGCAACGGAGGTCAGAGTAGCCCGCAGTTGGCTCGATGGAGATGGCCCAGGTCCGGGTCCAGTTCCTGCGGCAGCGGCTGATTTCGGTACCGCTATCGGCGGCAAACTCATTGCAAAAAATTTAACCAAAAAAAAAAAATAGAAAATATGTACAATAATAAATAGCTATCTAGCTATCAATGCACTGATGTAAAAAAATTATACATAGCTGGCTATCTAGCTATATTTAAAAAATACAGCAACTAATTCCTCCCACACCAGGCCTTCGCCAGCTAGCTAACTCAAAAATGCCTTTTTAATGGAAAGAGTAACGTTAGCTCGTTAGCTAGCTAGCTGTGTTTTATTGGGATTTTATCTTCATGGGGGACGGTGGGGGGGTTGTATCCCCCTCCCCGGCTGGGGTGTCCGTGGATCCGGTTCGGTTCTGCTTCCCGGAGGAATGTCGCCGGCTTCTCCAACTTCACTTGTTTAATCTTGATCTTCAGAAAATGTTGTTTTTTAAAAGTCCTTTTTCACTAAGAAGGGAGATTTCGCTCAACATGGCGCTGCGGCCGCCTCCAGCAGTCCGGCAGGACGGACGATTCGGAGAACATCGGACAATTCCGGAAATACTCGGACTGCCTCCGGCGAAGGGAGTGACTTCAACGTTCGTGTATCTCCGACTTCGCTCGTCATCAAACCAAGTGAGACCCGCAGAAACCAGTAAGGTTACAGAAGGTATCGGCTAAATTGTGTAGGTGTATTCTATATATACAGGTATGATGAATTCATATATAATTAACTGACCATCACGGAAAAGAACAGTCACAACACAGATATTGCGGTTGTTTATGGGAATGTGTGCTTTCACTTTATAAGATAATCCTCTTATCTTTTGTGTGGTAAATCGGTGTCCTGAATTCGCCTTTCATACACTGCAAGTCAAATAATTGCGCAGCGACATCTAGCGTAGGCTAGGATGGAACGCAGTGCAACCCGCTTAATATAAACAGCGTTCATCCGAGACAATTTTATGAAGAAGGTCTGGAAACATTGCACAATTCCAGTTGAACAGGAAATAACCAGGTACTGTTCCAGTTATCAGTTCACCTTTTCTGACGAGGGCAGAACTCAATCTGTCTTGTGTTCCTCATGGCAGAACATAAATGGTCTGTGACCAGATTTTTATAAATCTTTTCTGTGAGCTTTGTAACAAAAATGAAATTGGAAAATTGGAAAGCAGCGTTAATCCAGCGTTAGAAAAAAAACAATTAAGGAGGGACCACATCCTAAACATGGTGTGTGTGCTTGTGCTTTTCTGTGTTCATGCATGCATGCGTGAGTGAGAGAGAGAGAGAGATATCCATTATTCAAATTTTTGAATCATTAAAATTTTTTATTATTTATTTATTTTTTTACTCTTAATTTATAGACTCTGTGGAAGTAGCCGCTATCAGTAAGGAACCAACTCAGTTTAAAACCGCATCTGAGTCATAAACACTTTGTTTATGTTATGTCTATTGTTGAGGTATCGTTCCGGTGCACGCGATGGGTATGGAATGCGGACTGTGCCAGTGTCGAAAGTGACCTGCAGCCCCACATGGCAGCTCACAGCTGGCGCTAGCATCGGTCTGGGAAGGGAGGGCTTTAGCCAGCTGGGATGACAGTGTCTCATTGACCACCAGCGACCCCTGCTGGTCAGTATGGGCCCTGCAAGTCCACCTGTTGAGCTTCCTTAGGCTGGTGTTTCAGCCCACTCTGGTTTACAGTGCGACAGAGATCGCACAGAGATTTTGGGCGGAACCAAATCCTAACATATTGTGCACATTGTCACACCAACAGCAACATTATTCATGACCTTATCGCTGTTCAACTCTTTGAGTGTAATGCTGGTAATGTGCTTTGCCTTCATTTTCTGGGGGTAGAACAGAGACCTCTGTTTAAAGAACTTCAAGCTTTTTTTAGAGATGCCAGTTTCCACATCACAGTCCGTAAAATCAAGTCTTGGGGAATATGTCTTGTGCTTCTTACACGAGGAACATACCTCCTGCGTCTGCTTTGAAAATGAGAACACAACGTAAAGTCAAAGGGAGGTCCGAGAGCAGAGACTCACCTTTTTTTTTTGGTGCTACTGTGCTAAATGCTATTTTAATCCTTTTTTAAATCTGAACTTTAAAAAAATCAAGACACCCAGGATGAAGGTCTCCTAGCCACTGTATCTTCTGACACTGGGAGGGGAAAGGGAGTTTGAATTGCTTGGATGCAACAACATTTTTAAACCCTTATTCTGATTTGTCTTGTCAGAACGCAGATGTGCCATTTATAAGCTTTGCCTGCTCTGAGATTGCAAACAAACAGCTGAAAACGAAAAAGCTGGAAATTAAAAAAATAATAATAAAGATCAGAATTAAGAATCAATACAGATGTGATACTTTCAGTTTTGTAACCCATTTTAATTACAACCCCCCCCCCCCCCTTACAGGCAATTGGCGATGACTGAATAAAGTGACTCACCCTTGACTCGTTTGAATGTCATTCTTTATTCCAACTGTCTTTCAAAAGTCAGCGCAAATAGAGGCACTGAATTAACTGGGCTGAAATGGACTCAAGTCCCTTATGGCTGTGCTGTCAGTGCCATTCCAGACTGAGTCTGTATCCCAGCTCTCCTCTGCACTGGTGACTGCAGACAGCCTCTCCTTCCTTACGGGCAGTCTTATGGTGGACCGCACAGGTAACGGTGATGTCATAGACATAGACACAGGTGGGTGATTCTGGTCCTGGAGGGCCGGTGTGTGTTCTGTTTTCTTTTTTTTTTCTTCCACCAGTTACCCTGGCTGAATGAGCCAATCGGCTGTATGCCCCAACGCTGGTTCACTCTTAGATTACATCACAGTAAAGCGTTTCATAGAGGGACACAAGAACAGTCTACGGTTGCCGTTCATGCGCTTATGAAAATATGTAGCTAAAGTCTGAGGTTATGTAAAAGTTAGGGCTAATTAAGTAATTAAGGCCAGACGTTGGCATGAAAACCAGAAACGGATGCGGCCCTCGTTGACCACCAGGGTCCACCCTGAGACGGGGTAGGCAGTGAAAACCTGTCCGAATTCCATCTCAGTTCTCCCCTTGTCCAGCAGGGGGCCCCATTGACGTTGCGCTGACATGGTGGGCTCCTGCTGGCGGGTCAGGAGGTAGGGTTTGCAGACACAGCACCTCTGCCCCAGCAGAGCCCTGAGAGGTTTGCCTACAATGCGAACATTTGGTAAGCACAGTGCAACCATGATAGCTAAGACATGGTTGGTTACCTTGTTCAGTCCAACATGCCCTATGGGTGGCAGTGTAGTATAACGGGTATGGAACTGGTCTTGTAACCTAAGGGTAACAGGTTCAATTCCCAGGGCCGACAGTATACATATACTTCAGTATATATTCGGCGGTATAAAATGGGTGCAATGTAAAACTATATAAAAGTTGTGTTAGTCGCCCTGGATAAGATAAGTCACGTCCGCTGAATGCCTGTAATGTAAATGTAATGCTATTGATGCAAAGCCCAAAATATCTGAAAATTGTCAATGTTTGTTTCCTGCGGAGTCACCGACCATCTTGGGGAGAAAAAAAAAATTACTTCAGTCTTCCTAGGCCTTAGCTTCTAGACAGTTCACACCACTGAAGCCTCCATGTTGACCTACATGTTGATGCTGTGAAGGGTTCACACACTGTGTCTCCACAGGTCCAGGGGAAGGGGCCTGGATGGAGAGACGGGCCCAGTGCAACGCCCCAGCGGGATGTCGTTTGGGAAAGCTGTGGTTTAACATGCTTTAAGTTAGAAAGGCTAACATACTCCAGGCCCGTCTGAAATCAAAGGGGACTGAGGACACCTGCAGTTTCACAAAAGGCCTCCTTACCTGCCCGAGGTCGCTGCAGGCCAGGAAAAGGTGGTGAACACGTTCCGAAGGCCCTTCGGTGAAGGGTAGACTCTGCACCCTGCGCGACATACAGTGGCTTTCCTCGTGTGCTCAGCATCTCTAACAGTATACAGGAACGTGCCGCTTGCAAAAACAAACAAACAAACAAAAAAAACATCGGCCGCTACACACAGTTTGAATTATATCGGATGCACTTGCTCCGGCCTGTACTGTTTTTTAACAAGTAACTGACACAAATAAATTATACTATCCTTGAAAACTTGTTCCACCAAGTGGGCTTAAAAAAAGGCCAGGGGTCACCCCTGTGTCTGAATAATCCCTCCATTCATGGTGGCAGTGTAGTGTAATGGGTAAGGAGCTGGTCTTGTAACCTAAAGGTTGTAAGTTTCTTTCCCAGGTAGGACACTGCTGTTGTACCCTTGAAAAAGGTGCTTAATCTGCAATGCTTCAGTGTATATCCGGCTGTATAAATGCTATGTAACCAGTTGTGTAAGTTGCTCTGGATAAATGCCTGTAATGTAATAATTATATGTTTTGAAATAGATGATGTTTTTATAGCTATATAGGCCCATGGCCTGTGTGAAATCTTTATGAATATGTCATTTGCTTTGACTGTGGAGCCAAAAGTAGAATAGAATAGAGCAACTGAAATTTACTGCTTTGGTTGGTCTGTTCTATTCAAATGAAATTAGGTAGCCTAACAATGACATTATAGCATTATTGTCCTTTTTCAGATTCTGATTCATTTTTATTTATTGGTTTATTCATTATTAGTGCAGAATCACTCTTCAAATAATCTCTTGTGATGTGAATTTAAATGCAAGACTGAGAGTGGTAGAGTCAAATAAGTATTATAATGCAGGACTCTGTTTCTAACTGCTTTTTACCCCAGATAATATTAATAAAACACCAAATCAGCCTAAGAATTGGGCTTAACTAGAGTTACACCACCATTTCCCCAGGCTGAAGCATCATAGCAATACTATACTATACTATACTATACTATACTATAAGCTAACTATCACCACTCTGCGGACCATTTCTATCACTTAAATTCCCCTCTTTCATGCTACACATGTACCTCCTGTGCCACTCATGTTACATGTACCTCCATCCAGCGCTTATTGTTCTAAGTCTATGTCTAAGTCTAAGTCTGTGTATAAGTGAAATAAGCTTACCGAGGTAGCTCACTTTGTAAAATACCCCCTAGGAGCGCTCTTATGTCCCATGGAATACAGGACCCAGGACACCGGTACAATTTACAGGATATTTGAACGATTTCAGGTCTCAGCGTGAGGAGAAGAGTGAAATATATTTTACTGCAGCGTTTAAAGCTCACTTTCAAAGTTGAACATTTCTGATGGTTTAAGATAGCGGGTGAGACGGTGAGTTTTCAGGGCTGTTTTAGGTTGTAGGTTTTAACTATTAACCAGAACCTCATTCTGTGTCGCAATAAATATATCCAAGTGTGAACTACTAAATTAACAATTCAGTGTTTGACTACGTACCCAAGACACTCTAAACCCTGTTACACTTGGCAAGTTGCTTTCATGGGTATTGAATGTCAGACTTTGTATCAAACTGGTCCTGATATGTTGGCTGTTGGAGTTATATTTAAGCAATGACCTACGTTTTTGGATTGCAATTTGCCATTACGATAATAATTATACCTGTATTTCGACATGACCTGAACGGTAATCTCTGGGAATTAGTAAAAAATTAATAGGTTGTGTGCCAGGCTTTTTTTGGAGACTTAGTCACAGGGGGGAATTATACTGGACTAGCAGATCAAGGCGAGAGACTTTAAATGTCTGGTCTGGTTATCTCCGGATCACCACATCCTGAATAATATCACAGACTCCAGATCACTACTTTAGTAATGATGCTGTCGCTAGCATCCCACATGTATTATTTAAGTTGTCTCCAGTGTGGAGCAACGGGGTCACCGTGCAATTTAGGGACCGAAGTCTGTAGGTGCATCGTTACGCAATGAGAGAGGGTTTTTTTCAGCTGACTCGAGACTGCGCTGCGCTGTGTTCCGATAGGTTAGTCGAAAGCGCCAGGGGGAGCTCAAGGGTCCGTGTCGCGCGCCACTGTGGGATCCTGGAATTCATCCCCGGCCGGTGCTGCTCGGCCGCAAGCGCAAGCCGTATAAAAGCCTGCACGCGAGAACTACAGGAGCGCAGACTGATGCAGACGCGGGAGTAGAACGAGTCTGTCTGTGCTCTGTTTGTCGCTTTCTGCAGAGGGACGAGAAGTTGACTGTGAACTATCAGTAAGTTTTCTATCCTTACAATTTCCAATTATCTGTGTGCTTCAGTTCAGTTCATCGGCAGTTCCTTATCCAAACTATAACACTTTGGTTTCATGAATCGGGTCATAGATGGAAGTCCTATTACCCCCAAGCTTGAAACGACATTACGGTCTGTTATGATATAACGGTGCATTGCTCTCCTTGTCTTCGCGGGGGGGAAAAACTGTAAATTGGTCTTTTTTTCAAGAAATATCAATAATACTGCGGAGGAAATGTATGAGGTTGAAATCGGATAACTAATTTTTATCCTCTTTTTTATTATTTTTTTTACCTTGACCACACAGATTAGCTAATTCATGGACTAAACGCTTGATGTTTTCTTTCATACTTTTACGCATTGATCAATTTGTTTCGCCACTTTTTAAATATTACTAGTTTTACTAGTCAAAATAGGCTACTTTGATGGTAGTGCATTTGCTGAAAACTATTCATGACGCTGGAGCGCCCTGTAAGACAAGAGGAGGACCTACTGTGTGGTGGAAGCCACTTTTTGAGACCGAAACGAGCTGCTAACTTGCCGTTGTTCACTCCCGATGAATGTGCCGCACATCTATTGTCCCAGCACATTTTTGCAACCCCCCCAGATCGCAACACATTAAAATGCTCAAGGTTAAATCCACTCTAACAGAGTAAATATGGTCCCAATCGGGCTTATATGCGCTGTGTTAGAGTTGAATTAACACAGGACATTTTACTGTGTACAGTGACTGCTGACAACGCGTTTCCATTCCTCAACAAGCTCTATTAACAGTTAAACTACGGTACATCGTATCAATGAACCTGCGGGGGGGGGGGCTTAGCATTGCGTTATAGCCTCCAGGATGTAATTCATGCAGCGTGTCTTTAGGTCTGAATAGTGTTCACTGTATGAACTAAACTGTGTTCTTGGCTAGAAATAGCTGTACAAAATAAGTATTGTACCTTACTGAACCTGTGTTCAGCAGTTGTCTATGACCATGAAATGCACGTCGCTTTGGATAAAAGCGTCTGCCAAATAAATGTAATGTAATGTAATGTAACATTCAATGAACATGAATTGGGGTTTGTGTGCTACAGGGAGCGTGCCCTTTCATCGCATTATTAGTATCAGCATTCGGAGCCCGTTCCGTTGTTGCGTGATTAACTTGTCCAGCGCTTTGGGGACACCACAACAACAGACACGTGTGATCGAATTTGATGTCTCGTGCAGGAAGGGCACAAGTGCCGTAAACTTTTTTTTTTGGAAGAAGAAGAAACGTGCGCGATTGTTTTGGGGCGGCTTGTGCACTGCTCAGAATGGAGTACAAGACTGCGCATTCCTGCAGTCAAACATCTTTGCTCAATATCCTTCTCGTGCGTAAACTATGTGCGGGCACTTGTTCTAATCATGTTCTGCTCGGCCAGTTCACCGCACTTTGCGGAGCATCCCAGCCGATCATATCTCAGTGACTGTGGAATCTTCACATAGTCTGTACATCCTGACCGTGCGTGTGGCCGTTTGATAAAATGCTACAGTCTGTTTGGGCCAAACATATGCCTAGCTTTTCTTTCTGAAACAGTGGCGAACTAAACAGAGAGTTTGAAAGCAACTTTGGCCTCTTGTGTAAGTATGTCAAAGGCGACCTTGTGTCTCAGACTACCTCACTCTGTGAGAAGGCAGATGGGTTTGTTGACCCGGCTCTCATGTGTCATGGCTTCAGTCATTCAGTGTCATATCTGTCTGATCGCACATATCTTGGGTATATTCAAGAGCGTCAAACTACCGTGAACATTTTAAAACATTAGGGACCCAAATACAGAATGTAAACAGGCATGACCAATGAGAGGGCAACAGCAGCAGCCTTTATACTGGGGCTGAAGACATACTTTAACTCCACCACTAACCTAATGCAGCAAACGTTTCTGCTCCTACAACACAACCACGCAACATTTACTGAGGACTGTTGCTATGCGCAGGGAACTGCTGAACTTCCGGTTCCAACAGAAATCAAAGAAATGTAACAGAACATCATGTCTATTGAATTAGTTATTTCCTTTGGCCCTTCACCATCAACAATGAGAGTGGAGTGTGCTGGCCAAAACTTTGGACCCAGGGGCTTGATATAGAGAGCAAATAGCTTTGATTGGTCAGAGCCAGGGTGCTGCAGAGTCATATTGGCTGAGATATATAGAGAGAAGACCTTTGATTGGTCAGAGCCGGGGTGCTGCAGAGTCATATTGGCTGAGGTATATAGAGAGAAGACCTTTGATTGGTCAGAGCCTGTAGTCTCCTCCAAAACTCCCTTGTTACAGTTGAAGCATGCCACCTGCCTGGCAGTTTGCTGGCCTGGCGATGCTTGTGAAGTTCGTTCATCCTACAGCCAGTATTTTTGAAAGCAGGCCAGTTTAAAAATAAATACATTTTAAGAGCCTCATTAAGCATGCAGTAATTGTATGGAGTACAAATGTGTTAGAGCAGTTATTTAATATTTTTAATAATTATTATTCAAAATAATGGGTGGCGTTTATATGGCATCTTTTGCAAACTCAGTGCACTTACCTGTGAAGGGGGTTAAGCACCGATGTGTAGCCCTAATCTGGGTGATACACGGCGGCCATCTTGTGTCAGAACGCTCAGCACGTATCGGCTGAGCTGGAGAGGAAGGGATTATTCAGGATATCGCACGGTGGGATGATTCGATTGGCGGATTGAGAAAGCCGGGTTGGGAACCTGTCCAGAGCTCGAGGGGAACGCACTTCTGCGACGAGGGCAGCACGAGTGATCGCGGGTAACGAGCACCTCGGGACGTCTTCTAGAATGTAGAAGGCCTGAAACTTCCGCACATAACCTCCTTAGACCATACAGTTCATTTTTTGTCCCCTGTAGGGGACATGAGTCTGCAGTCTTGATATAAACAACCACAGGTATATTCTACTATGTTGAAATTTACTCTACAAGGGATATTTCTGTCATCCAGGACACTTGAATTATGTCAGAAAAATTAAAAAATGGGCCTCAGGAGGCTGTCCAGCAGGCTGCCGTTGGCTGTGTGGGACTTAGTGTTCTGGAGAGTACTGAAGAGCAGGGTCTGTCTGTGTCAGCGGCGGCGAAGGACCCGCCAGTCCAGGGTCTCATTCGGTTAATTATTCGCCGATTTGTTTGCAGATTTCCCATTTTGGTGAAAGCTTCCCGGTATTTTACAGTCACATGCCGTCCGCAGTGTGCCGGACTCTGAGTGGCTGAGGCCCGTCGGTCGCCGCCCACTCGCAGGTGGTTTGACACGCAAATGCGACTGCTTTGCAAATTTATACTTCCTGAGTGTATGCAAATGGCGGAAGAGAAGTGGCGGTTGGCGTACTCGCGGTACGGTCCTGGTCTTCCCTCCACCGTTAGTGTCAGTCCTTCTGCTTTGACCTGGACTTTTCCTGATGGCAAGAGTTTTGATGGGACGGGAGCTAGACAGGCAGGCTAGTTTCCTAGCAACACATTCCCCCAAATTATGTTCCAAGACAGACTGTTGACATATTGCTGCGTGCTGTTTAGATAGGGACAGACACGGTCTTTATTTTGGAGAAAAGGTTCACTCTGGCTCCCAGAAGAAGCCTTCGTTTGTTGCATTCTGACTGTAGTTTATGGAATGTGACTCCTCTCCGTTTCCACCCTGTCTCTCACAGTGGTTGCTTCCTGCACAGTGGTCTTGGACCCCCGCCCATAGGCCCATGGTACGGTCCAGTAGTGCTTGTTCATTGGCCTGAGGGAAGTCTGTTTAAATCTTCAACTCAAAACCGTTTGAACTTTTTATTAAAAATAAAAAAATAAAAAACTTTTTACAACTGCAGAAAGGAAACATACAAAGTATAAAATCCCTTTTCTTGAGTTGAAGCTCGGCATTCTACTGGTTAATTTGGATCCTGATTGGAAATTAACTGAAATTTCCAGGCCCAGAGAACACATTTCTCACCAAAAGGTATTGGACCTTCCCTTGCATCCAAGTGTAAAAGGCAACAGAGAGCGATTCTCTCCAGGTGACACCTGATCACATGTCACATAGCCCAGCCAAGAGGAGTGCAGTGCCAGCCAGCCAATAGGAGCCGTCTCTGACACCCGCAATCCAGTGTTTTGTGACTTGACGGAACAGAAAGATGTTTATCTTTGTGTTTTTGTGCGTGAAGCCTCACTCTCGTTAAAACACCGCACGCTTCACAAACCCATACTTGCGAGTGAACCGATGACAGCGGCAGCCGCCATTCTGGCAGGGTGCCATTTTGCTGTGAGAACACGAAAGCGTCGCATCGACTTCAGAAGACGTGTGGAAATGCGTTTTTACTGCTGAAATATCAAAAACCGCAGGGCCTGAGAAGAGTGTCAGAGGCCAGAGAGGCAGCGTTCCGGGAAATAAACAGGAGAGCCTCGTGAGAACGTTTCTTTTCAGGCCCAGTGTAAACATTGGTAAAGCCTGAAGGTTATGTGAGCGTGCTCACTGGGGTGAAGACAGCGTCTCTGTTCCTTTGTGTACGGTTAAGAGACGGAGCTCACGCAGCGCGGTCTCATCGCAGCGCGGTCTCATCGCAGTGCGCTCTCATCGCAGTGCGGTCTCATCGCAGTGTTTATCCGTCCTGAGACCGCTTCCACAGGTTTTGATTTTTGCGGCGTCTGTAAAAACTCTGGGTGCTGGAAGCAGTTCAGGTCCCCCTATCCCCCCCCCCCACCCCGCTTTGTTTCTTCAAGGACAGGATAGCATGGTCTCACCCCAAGCCCCCCCCCCCACCCCCACCCTTCTTAGTTTCTTCAAGGACAGAATACCGTGTTCCCACCACAAAAAATAACACCCCCCCCCTCATTTTTTCTTTCCAAAACGGGCGTGAGGGCTCTGGAGGCACCGCTGCTGTACCCACACCCGCACCAGGAGCACTCCCCGAGACACACAGGCACTGCCCCAGTGGCCCCGCCTGGGACCCACTGTCTAAACTCATTACATGACATTACATTTACATTACATTTGTTTGGCAGACTCCCTTATCCAGGGCGAATGACAATGGAAGATAACACAGGCGTGGGTCTGCCATTCATGTCCGTGTGAATGGCAGACCCGGACCTGGCTAACGACATTCATTGACCGGCAAGTGTAAGTGCAGCCGTCAATGAAGCACTGAGCATATGTTAACTCATGCCATCATTGAGTTAGCATAAATTAGTGCTTCATTGCTACAGAAGAACCTAATTACAGGTTCCTATGGCAAACGTGATTAGCACATCAGTGATGGGGGGGGGGAGGGAGGAAGGGAGCCAAGATACTGGCAGAAAAGAACCAAGTGGTGGCAGCCACAGTTCTATAGGAGAGCTAATGCTGATGGGGGGGGGGGGGGCATGCGAGAAGAGGAGATGAGGTGTTCGGGTTGTGTGGGAGATGAGGTGTTCGGGTTGTGTGGGAGATGAGGTGTTCGGGTTGTGTGGGAGATGAGGTGTTCGGGTTGTGTATGAGATGAGGTGTTCGGGTTGTGTGGGAGATGAGGTGTTCAGGTTGTGTAGGAGATGAGATGTTCAGGTTGTGTAGGAGGTGAGGTGTTCAGGTTGTATAGGAAATGGGGTGTTCGGGTTGTGTGGGAGATGAGGTGTTAAAGTTGTGTATGAGATGAGGTGTTAAGGTTGTGTGTGAGATGAGGTGTTAAGGTTGTGTGTGAGATGAGGTGTTAAGGGTGTGTGAGATGAGGTGTTCAGGTTGTATATGAGATGAGATATTCAGTTTGTGTAGGAGATGAGATGTTCAGTTTGTGTAGGAGGTGAGATGTTCAGGTTGTGTATGAAGATGTTCAGGTTTTGTATGAGATGAAATGTTCAGGTTGTGTATGAAGATGTTCAGTTTGTGTAGGAGGTGAGATGTTCAGGTTGTGTATGAAGATGTTCAGGTTGTGTATAAGATGAGGTGGTCAGGTTGTGTATGAGGTGAGATGTTCAGGTTGTGTATGAAGATGTTCAGGTTGTGTGTGAGATGAGATGTTCAGGTTGTGTATGAGATGAGATGTTCGGTTTGTGTAAATGATGAGATGTTCAGGTTGTGTATATGATGAGATGTTCAGGTTGTTATTTGTCGCTAATCTGCTCTGCTCTGTTTATTAACCCTCTCTGCGCTGTGGGGCTCAATCCTGTGAAAGCTGCTGTGACTGCAGCTGGCAGGGATGTAATCACAGCTCTAATCCTGGCCCTCCCCTCGAGCAGGGGGGGCCTTGTGATAATGGCGCTCCTCAGGCTGGTGGTAATGGTTGATCCTCCTCCTCCGTTGTCCCTCAGTCCAGTGGGTTTGCCTGCTACCTGTGGCCTGGAGAAAGCTCTCCAGCACGTCCCGCAGTCTGGTTCTGAACCGGGACCGTGCCGGTGCTGACCGTGGCCAGCTGCCCCACAGGGCTACGCTCGATTGGGTCCAGCGTCGCCCAGGGATGGAAGGGTTTCAGTCAGCCAGGATGACAGTGGCCCCCTGCTGGTCAATCAGGGGCTCGCAAGTCTGCATGTTAAACTACGCATTAAGGGCACTTACCAAGACCTTCAGCATACGCGAAACCTTTTAGCATGCGCAAAAACCAAAAACACATGGTCATGTTACTGGCTGTGCGTGTGTTAAAAGGTTTTGCACGTGCTGGGTGTCTTAGTAAATCTGGCGCTAAGTGTTCCTCTGACCCCTGTCAGTGTGAACCAGACTTACACACTGTGGTGTGGTCGAAGCGTGTGTGTCATCACGCGCTACGGAGGAAAGCCCGTGCTGGCCTGCGCTCTGTGGAACTGAGAGCAGCAATGCATGCTGGTCCGTGTGCACAGTTAGAGGAGTAAAGGGGGGGGGGTAGTATTAAAAAGGGCACACTTCTGTGTCACATTGGTCTCCTCCACTACCCCATCCTGCTCTCCTCCTGTGATGACAGCCTGCTCTGGAGAGGAAGAAGGAGTTCCGTCTGATGACATCATCTGATCTAATGACATAATCAGTGGGTCTGGAATTTGGCCTGAAGCGAGTTGTGATGGCCAGAGAGCGGCGGTGTGCTGTGATTGGTCGCCTGCTGACGCCGCTGGGTGACACACACGCACTTGAGCAGCCCGGCTCCGTTCACAATGACAGGGTTACAGTGCACCGTGTCCCGCACTGGGACTGTCATAAGCCCTGTCTGTCGCTACGACAACAGTGTGACAGACAGCGCAATGTGCGCAGAGAGACCTATAAATGAGCAGGTGCTGTTCAATGAGCAGGTGTGACCATGAGGTCATGTGTATGACGGATGCGTTGAGCTGGATTTAAAAAAATGGATTTGGAGATTTTTTATGTAAAAACGAACCGCTGGTACGTTATACCTTTTTCTGTCCTCGCTGAACTTCACACATCTTCTGACTCATAATTTTACTTTCATAATTTAGATGAATTCTGCATTTAAATTCCTTGCTTGTCCCTGCGTTGTTTCCTGTGACCTTTTCATTTATTGTCTCATTTATTTATTTTTTTAGAATTTTATTCATTTACCTTTTGAATTTGTTCTGTTCTGAGCTGTGGTGAGACTCATTATTCGTATTCCCTCCACAGGGCGTGCAGTCTGATAGCGGTGACCCTGTGACCCTGTGACCCCGTGACCCCGTGACCCCGTGACCTTGGAAAGCAGCATGAAGTTGATAGTGCTGGTGTTCTCCTCCTGCCTGGCCTGGGTGTGCCTGGGGAAGCCGCCGTTTCCTGGTGAGCCCTGCCGCCGCCATCTTCACTCTTATACTCCAGTAAACTCCACCATCTTCTTCACTCATACTCCAGTAAAGTCCACCATCTTCTTCACTCATACTCCAGTAAACTCCGCCATCTTCTTCACTCATACTCCAGTAAACTCCGCCATCTTCTTCACTCATACTCCAGTAAACTCCGCCATCTTCTTCACTCATACTCCAGTAAACTCCGCCATCTTCTTCACTCATACTCCAGTAAACTCCGCCATCTTCTTCACTCATACTCCAGTAAACTCTGCCATCTTCTTCACTCATACTCCAGTAAACTCCGCCATCTTCTTCACTCATACTCCAGTAAACTCTGCCATCTTCTTCACTCTTGTACTCCAGTAAACTCCGCCATCTTCTTCACTCTTGTACTCCAGTAAACTCCCGCCACTACAAGAGGAGAGGCGGTTACATAAATGGTCAGATAAACCAGTCGGAATTCAAGTGCTCATGGCAGCTAATGTAATTCCAAATGTGAGTGCGCCCAAATGAATTAACAGTGTGGTAAAAACGAAAATCAGTCGCGTAGGGTAGGGGAGGTCCACTAGTCCTAGTCTGCACCAAGAGTAGGACTGGATATACCATTAGTACCCAGCACTCCCATAAAAGCTGCCATTTCTCCATTAGGGATGGGCTTCTATGTTTAAATGAGGGCGTCAGATAATCCATCAGATAATGGTTGCTCACACGAGAAGCAGTGCGTGGGTGTGGTGTGTGTGTGTGTGTGTGTGTGTGTGTGTGTGTGTGTGTACACATACATACATGTATGTAACTCAGTCTGCACGCTTGGTCAGAGGTGCAGCACTGTATTTAGACCATAACCATCAAGATATTGGCTTCCCCACTTACTACACACCTCAACTACTTTCTCCTCATCACAAAAAAATAAATAAATAAATATTGCCGATATTTGGCAGATGGTTGGATTATAGTGTCTGTAAGCGAATCAGCCATTACATTACATTACATTACAGGCATTTAGCAGACGCTCTTATCCAGAGCGACTTACACAACTTTTACATGGCATTTTACATTGTATCCATTTATACAGCTGGATAACAACAATCAGTATAATGTCTCACCTTGGTCAGAGGTGCAACGAGTTTGACCTAACCCAGTAGGATTCAACCTCGACCTTTCCGTTCACAACCCATTCCATACCCACATGTGCTCCTCGCGACCCAGCCGTACCCAAGATGCACCCTGTTGCGTGGGACTGACCCCCCCCCCTCGCGTTAGCGTCCTGTAGCGTGCGCGACATGCTCACACGCAGAACCAGCGCCCGGGCCTGCTTCACTAGCCCGTCTCTGCCAGTCAGTTTGTTTTCCACTCTAGCAGAAGTGTTGTTACAGGACTGCTGCGTGCTTTGGTGGTGGTGTGGAGAGAGGACAGGCGTTATCATTACATTACCCATTGGGTCTGACCTGTTAGTCATTCATTACAGCGGCAGTCGGTAGGTCCTTAACCAACTTGGCTACAAGCCCAATTTTCTATATGCAGCACCACACCGTGGCCACATAGCACAAGTCCCCTAAACCTATGCTCTCATGCTTTTTAATTTCTCTGGGGCAACAATGTTGAATGGGCCTCTAAGTTTGCTATTAAAACTGTGCGGTGCCTCATGGCCAGCTAGCTCCCCTCATCTCGGCCTGAGCTCGCTGGCCTGCGCGGAGCAGGGGTGTTTTTGCATGCCGAACCCGTCCTCTGTGACCTCCTCCTCTGGAGGAATGCACAGGGCCGCCGTTGTTTTTGCACGTCCAGCCGGAAGATTTGCTCGAGCTCGTTTGCTTCCCGCTGGCGCGCGGGGGAGGGCAGCCGGCAGCCGGCTCCCATCAGTACCCAGCTCCCGTCCTGCCAACGGAAGAGTCGGCCCGCGCGCCGCCCCGCTCCCGCCAGCGTCGTTCCCAAAAGAAAAACCCAAGCGTGAAGAAACCGCCGTGCTGCGGCCCGAGAGACTCTCGGCACGGACCCTGCGACACGCCGAAGGCCGTCCTTCGTCTGGCCTCTTTTTTAACTGAAAAAAAAAAATCCCAATTTGATATCTGAAAAAAAAGTAGTTTTTTTTTTATTTTCAGCATTGCACACGTGTAGTTCCATAGATCCGCGCCGTTCATTGAGTTATTTATCTTTAAAGTGGAATTTTATTTTGTATTTTGCTCTGGCCGGTTCTTTCGGGAGTGGTAATCGCCAAACGCTCACCGTTATCCTTTTGCGAGAGTGTGTTCAGCTAAGAGGCTTACGCTCTGCAGACACCGTGAGGGGCTTGGACAGTACAATCATAATAACATGTCAATCATAATAAGGCAGATTTAGTTTCATCTCTGTTTTGACAAGTGGCAGCAATGAACAGACACGTGGACTTTGCTAGATCCGCATTTTCACGACTCTGCAAGTAATTCGCGTGAGTCGGATTGTACCGTTTAGTGTGCGCTTTACGTGCCGCCAGCCCTATTTAAACTGAAATCCTCCTTTTTAACATTGCAGAGCAGGAGAAGAATCCGGCCTTCTGGAACTCCATGGCCCAGCACACGCTGACAGACGCACTGAGTCTGCAGGAGCTCAACCAGAACATCGCCAAAAACCTCATCCTCTTTCTCGGAGACGGTAGGTGAAATAAAAACTTGGGGGGAAAAAAAAAAATCATACTTTATTTTCTGTATTCATTTCTTAATCCCATAATTTCCCTTAATTTCATTTTTTTCAAGTCACAGGTCCTGCTTATGCTAGGTCCTATAGGACTGACAGTCAAGAGTCAGTTACGACTGAGTCGGGGCAGGGGGGGTGCACATAACTGTGCTAAGCTTACCCCCCCCTCCCCCCTCCTCCATCACCCTCAAATCTCTGCTAGTGCAGTTTACATCATCTGTTCCTCCTTAACCCTTTAATCTGTGAGGTCGCAAATATGTGATTAAAATGTTCTTAACCGGACATTCCAGTGCTGATGTTAAGAAAACTACAGGTAACTGAAAACAGAATTTTCTAGAACACCAACTGGAACCCTACTCTTCACACAAAGGGTAAAAAAAAAAAAAGCACAGCCATAACAGGGACCTCTCTTTTTTTACGTTTAAAACGTTAAAAAATTTTCTTTTAATTTACAGCATGAACCAGAGGGGTGTCACGCTGGCGTGACAGTATTCCCATGTTCTAGATGGGCTGAATGGCCTGTTCTCCTCATTATGTGTCCTTATGTTCTCATGAGTTCCAGCATACACAATCATGTCACTGATGAATGTATGGAGAAATGTTTAGATGGCAAGGCTAGGAGAGACTCAGGCCTGGATTCCATCTGTCCTCAACTCTGACGTACAGTAAATACCAGTGTTTACCCTTTCTCCTCACAAACTCAGTTTGGTGACGTAGTCTGAAGTGATTTCTGAACTCGCCAAATTGTGTTTGTGAAGAGGAAAAAAAACCGCAACTCTTGCTTTTAATTGTTAGTGAAAATTAAGGACAGATGTTGTCTGAATGCAGGCCAAAGTTCAGGACAGATGTTGACTGAATCCCTTCTCACGGTTTGTGGTTAACCCCCCCCCCGTCCTGCCTGTCCCCCCCCCCACCCTCCCATGCAGGGATGGGAATTCCCACGGTTACGGCAGCTCGAATCCTGAAAGGCCAGCTGAACGGGCACAACGGGGAAGAGACGAAGCTGGAGATGGATAAGTTCCCCTACGTAGCGCTCTCTAAGGTATGTCCCTATGTGGCGCTCTCTAAGGTATGTCCCTATATAAGATATGTCCCTATGTAGCGATCTCTAAGGTATGTCCCTATGTAGCGCTCTCTAAGGTATGTCCCTATATAAGATATGTCCCTATGTAGCGCTCTCTAAGGTATGTCCCTATATAAGATATGTCCCTATGTAGCGCTCTCTAAGGTATGTCCCTATATAAGATATGTCCCTATGTAGCGCTCTCTAAGGTATGTCCCTATGTAGCGCTCTCTAAGGTATGTCCCTATGTATCGCTCTCTAAGGTATGTCCCTATATAAGGTATGTCCCTATGTAGCGCTCTCTAAGGTATGTCCCTATATAAGATATGTCCCTATGTAGCGCTCTCTAAGGTATGTCCCTATATAAGATATGTCCCTATGTAGCGCTCTCTAAGGTATGTCCCTATATAAGATATGTCCCTATGTATCGCTCTCTAAGGTATGTCCCTATATAAGGTATGTCCCTATGTAGCGCTCTCTAAGGTATGTCCCTATAGTATCGTCTCTAAGGTATGTCCATTTAAGGTATGTCCCTATGTAGCGCTCTCTAAGGTATGTCCCTATATAAGATATGTCCCTATGTAGCGCTGTCTAAGGTATGTCCCTATATAAGATATGTCCCTATGTAGCGATCTCTAAGGTATGTCCCTATGTAGCGCTCTCTAAGGTATGTCCCTATATAAGATATGTCCCTATGTAGCGCTCTCTAAGGTATGTCCCTATATAAGATATGTCCCTATGTAGCGATCTCTAAGGTATGTCCCTATGTAGCGATCTCTAAGGTATGTCCCTAAGTATCGCTCTCAGGTATGTCCCTATGTAGCGATCTCTAAGGTATGTCCCTATGCAGCGATCTCTAAGGTATGTCCCTAAGTAGCACTCTCTACGTTATCTCATTTTCATTTAGTCGCCCTTTTGCGAAGTGCCCCCCAAACCCCACCACCCCCCCCCCTCGCCAAAGCAACATTTTCAAAATACCTGTTTTTAACCGACTTTCACGAAACCTGCCCTGGACCAGCAGCTCGGCGTCCATGTTAAATAACCTCTATGGGGAAAGCTGGCTGAGGACCCGCGGCGGCGTTGATATTCATGTCGATGTGCGGTTCGCGTTTCTCTCTTGGTGGCTGGTTTTCCTCGGCGTGCTGAGGCCGTGTTTGTGAGCCCTGAAGCTGAGCGGCAGCGAGGCAGAGATTTACGGCTGCGTCCAGCCCAGCGAATGTCCAGGGTCACTTCAGTCCACGCGCCGCTGTAAGATTTGCCGTGTTACTGTCGCGTTCAGACTTCAAAGCCAAATGCCCGGGAAGGAAAATAATATATTTTTTAAAAATTCAGGTTGAGTACCTCGCTCAAGGGTACAACAGCAGCTCCCTCCCCTCCGATGACTGTAAAACCTTTGAGTTACAAGCCCCAGCTTCCTGACCATTACACCACACTGCCACCACTATATACTCTTATAGAACATAGTAGATACTTATATAATGACATTTCAAAAAGTCATAGCTTTCATAATAGGCGGGAAAAAAGCTAACTGCGTTCATCCGGTCATGTGACCTCACGCGCCGTCTGTAACGTCCCGCGCTCGACCGCGTTTTCTGCGGAGCTGATTTTTGCGGCTGACTCCGCCCCCCCCCCCCCCCCCCCCCAGACGTACAACACGGACGCCCAGGTGGCGGACAGCGCCGGGACGGCCACGGCGTACCTGTGCGGCGTGAAGGCCAACGAGGGCACGGTGGGCGTGAGCGCCGCCGCCGTCCGGTCCCAGTGCAACACCACCTTCGGGAACGAGGTCACCTCCATCCTCAAATGGGCCAAAGATGCAGGTACAGCACGCCGCACCCCTCCCACAGGACCACCCCCCTGCCCCCCCCTGCCCCCCCCCCGCACTAACACCTCTCTCTACAGGCGTTTGTCAGAGTCACGTACAGAAGTGCACACCAGACTTCTTCATGATGTCAGTGCAGGCGTAAGAAAATCATACGTCAGTGACCCGGCTAATCATGAAGCTTCGTATTCTGGGAAAACTGTATAATGTATAAGTGAGCCAGTCACATAACTGTACCTTTTAATCATTTTTTTTTTTTTGTTTAAAGGCAGAGATTCATTCCGGTCAAAAAGTTACATAAGAGTACTCATTCTAGGGAGAGTAGGAGAGTGAAATCCTCTGAAAAGCATGAAGACATCTTTCAAAAGGAAGAGCTCAGGTGCTTTGGCAGAGGAAAATAAATCACCCCGTATGAGAGAGTGAGAGAAGGAAAAAAACATGCGTTTAATCAGAGTTAAGAAAAAAGGCTGTTTGGTACCCTGGCCAATATGGCAGAGGTGTTCCAGGGGAACGCTCTACACACCGTATGCCAGTACTGTTTCATTTGCTCTTCAGGGACTAAAAAAGTGATGAGAAAAGTGAAGGTATTTTGGCACCAAATCGCGGCCCAAGATGAACTGTTAAAAAAGTGCAAATCCACTTTTTTTTCACTTTGTGTACCGCCTTCGTTGCTGTTCAGCACGTTTGCTAAATGTGATGAAGTTATGTTATTTTAGCTTTCCAAGGATCCTAATTCTTTGTGAGCCCCTAATCTTTCAAAACAAGCCGTTCAGTCAGTCAGCACAACTCCGCGGAATGGATCTGCTTCCGGTACTACTGCCCTATCTAACAGGGAGGGCGATACAGCTACTAAACATGAGGAATACCAGACCACCCCCCCCCCCCCCACTCTGCCAGTACCTAGAAGTGTATCCAAATACCAGGTGGGGCTGGGGTGGTGGGGGGGGTGAGCGCAATTCTGCGCAGTAGCAAACGAAGCTTGCAGCCAATCAGCAGCACTGGAGAGGCGTGGCTGTTGGTTTGCTCCGTTGGTGACGCGAGCACGTGATTGGATGAGTATGAGAAAATGTGTTGTGTGAGTGCGTAGGCCGACTGCTGGTTGGCTGCAGCCAGAGTTTCCTGAGGGAGCTTTCTGTGTGCGTTCCGTGCACGTCGCCCCTTAGTCTACTTTGCGTAAGTGATGTCGTAAGTGCTGCAGGAGACACCTCCGCTCTTTTTACCTGACAGGCAAGTCGGTGGGCATCGTCACCACCACCCGCGTCAACCACGCCACGCCCAGCGCCGCCTACGCCCACTGCGTGGACCGTGATTGGTTCTCAGACGCAGAGATGCCCGCCGAGGCGGTTCAGGCCGGCTGCAAGGACATCGCCCGGCAACTGATGGAGAACATCCCGAACATAGACGTGAGTACCCCCTAAAAACACGTTATTAACGGGAGCACCCCAAAAACACACAGCTGTAATTTTAGACAGGAGACATTCCAGGAGACAGGAGGAAGGGTCACCAGATGAATTGAAAGATGAAGCAGACCTTATAAAATCCCCTCCTGTCTTCTTTAAGATAGGAGGGGATTTTAATGGGGTTTGTCCAAAATATGTTGCGTTTTGGACAAACCCCATTTTGTTTTGTTGCCATCTTAAAAAATCCCTCTTGACTGTAATACAGTCAGTTCTTTCATAGTTAAAGTGCAGGAGTTGGCGTTCTTTTTCAGAAACAGCCTGGAAGCTTCAGCTGACACCCATAATGTTAACTTTCCAATCTGTTTGTGGGGGAATGAAGATTTCGTTTGTAAATCAAAGTTAAGGACAAATGATAACTGAATCCCAGGCTTTTGCTTGCTGGACATTCGCTGAGTCACTCAAACAATGAGGGAGTTAATAAACAAGTGTGGTCATCACAATGTCAATCCTGATGATTTCTCTCCACTATCTACTGTCTTCTCTGTCTTCTCTGTCTCTCTGGTGTCTGATGCTGAGAGGTCGCGTGTGACCTTAGCTGTCAGATTCCAGTTGAAAATTAACGGTCTTTTGCTCAGTTTGATGTTGTTCTTTATTCTTGTTCATTTTATTGTCTTCACCTGGGTCTTTTGTAAAAGTCAAAGTCATAATTTATACTGGGGATTCTGTTAATATCTCATAAAAGGATATTTCATAAAATTCAGCCGAAATAGAGAGGCAGTGGAATACCAAACAAGTCCTAACTACGTCACACCGGCTGGTTGGCCTGGCGCTAGCCCCAGACCAGCCAATCAGGCTGGCCGTACCGCTACGCTAACCCCAGACCGGCCAATCAGGCTGGCCGTACCGCTACGCTAACCCCAGACCGGCCAATCAGGCTGGCCGTACCACTACGCTAACCCCAGACCGGCCAATCAGGCTGGCTGTACCGCAACGCTAACCACAGACTGGCCAATCAGGCTGGCTGTACCACCACGCTAACCACAGACTGGCCAATCAACCTGGCTGTACTGCTATGCTAACCCCAGACCGGCCAATCAGGCTGGCTGTACCGCTACGCTAACCCCAGACCGGCCAATCAGGCTGGCTGTACCGCTACGCTAACCCCAGACCGGCCAATCGGTTTGGCGGACAGTTTAGCGCGCTCAGATAGCCCGCCCTCACATCCAGGGGGTTTGCCACTGGTCCCGCTCACACCTGTCCTGTCCCCCCCGCACCTGTGCAGGTAATCATGGGGGGCGGGAGGAAGTACATGTACCCGAAGAACACGTCAGACGTGGAGTACCCCGGGGAGCGCAAGCACATGGGCACCCGCAAGGATGGCAGGAACCTGGTGAAAGAGTGGACGGAACGCGTGAAGAATCAGGTAAACGAGTGTTCTTACGCCATTGCATCGCACACCACGCTGTATTCATTTCACGGACGCTTTGATCCGGTGACTTACAATGAAACAGAACAAAATGGTGCCCACCGAATTAATGTGAGCAATAGTGTCAGACTTCACTAAAACAGGCCAGTGAGTGTAAGTGAAGTGTAACGTCAGTAAAGTGCTGAACAGCTCACATATGCCAACCTAGAGCCATGATAAAAATGCACAGCTTCACATATGTGCACATAAAACCATAAACCATAAAGCATGTTATAGCAACCCTGAATTATATGTTCTTACATAGGGAAAAAATGCTAAGGGGGGAGGGGGGGCTGGAAGTGAGCTGATTGGCAGACTGCAGAGGGGTTCAGTCTGTGTCGGGTTCGGTGGGGGGGGTAGGGCGGGGGTAGCCAGACGCCCCCAGGTTCCAGAGCAGAGGGGTCTGGCCAGTATGTAAGTTTTGAAGACAGATTGATAGCTCCATTAATATAGCCAGGGGGGATCTGCCCCCCTCCCATCCAAACACAGAGTGGGGTGTGCCCTCTCTGTCCCAAACAGAAAGTGGGATGTGCCCTCTATCCCAAACACAGATAGGGGTGTGTCCTCTGTCCCAAACACAGAGTGGGGTGTGTCCTCTCTGTCCCAAACACTCAGTAGGGTGTGCCCTCTGCCCCAAAACCGGGGGGCTTGATTTGGTGGGGCAGTCCTCCAGCCTCTTGGGTATCCAGTCCCAGAATGCCCCCTGAGGCTGTTCTCTCTCTGAAACAATTAAAAGCAGGGAAGAGATCAGATGGACACGCCAAGAATTCTATTAACCTCCATAGAGACCCTTCCAGTATTTAATTTTCAGAAGGTACTGACCTTTTCCTTAGAACATGAAATTAGTTTTGAGCTGCTCAGGTCAGAGAGCTGTAACTAGGATGGTGGTCTGCATGAACGTATAAATATATTTTTATTTTATCTTTACATTTGTAGAAATACTTGTACTTTTAAAACTTTCTGACATGGCCATTCTAGTTTTGGTTTTGGAAGCCATGCAGCACAGAGAGAGTAGCTCCCAGTAGCTAGAGACACGTAAAATAAACTGTTTGTTCAGTCACTGATGATTCACGCTGTCCTTCCCGTTCCTTTCAGAGAGGCCAATATGTGTGGAATCGGAAAGAGCTCTTAGCTTTAAACCCAAACAATGTGGATTACTTACTGGGTGAGTATCGTTTTTACTGTATGTTTTATTTCATCGCGCAAACAATCGTCCATCATATTACAAACCATCTGAGCTGTCGCCTTAGCACTGTCACCTAGCCGCCGCTGATTTGTTCAACGTGTACATTGACTGACTGACCGTGTTGGTCGCAAAGCTACACCCTCCAGAGTCCAAACCAGAGGAGGATGGGTTCCCTCCCTTGAGTCTGGTTCTCCAAGGTTTCTGCTACAGGGAGTTTTCCTTGCCACTGTTGCCTCAGGCTTGCTCCTGTGGGGGGGGTTAGGCCAGGGTTGTCTGTGAATGAGCATTGTGACGATTGTTTGCGAAATGTAAATCAATTTTTGATTTGATTTGTTTTGATTTGAAGTCATGGTCTGTAGCCATGCCAGACGAGAGCCTCCAGTCTCAAGGTCAGCAGCTTGCCGAGCTGCAGGTAGATACAGGTGTGCTTTCTGGGGTCACCTAAACGCCCCCCGCCCCCCCCGCAGGTCTTTTTGAGCCCGGCGACCTGACGTACGACCTGGAGAGGAACCGCGAGACGGAGCCGTCGCTGACCGAGATGGTGGACGTGGCCATCAAGATCCTGCGGAGGAACTCCAACGGGTTCTACCTGCTCGTCGAGGGTGGGTGCATCTAAATTTGGGACCCGTTTGCGGGTTTTTTCGGGAGGGGGGTTTGGGGGGGCGACACGAACGCACGGAGGACCGAAATGAACGGTGAGCCTCAGCCCACAGTCTGACCGGCTGTAAAAAAAAAAAAAGAAACGCATTTTAACGACTGTTTACTTTACCGTTACGCACAACAGGGCCGTATTTCATCTGCAGCGACCGCAGGCGCTCCCGCTGTGATTGGCCTGCGCGCGTTCAGATACGGCGCCCAGCGCAGCAGCTAACAATAAAGAGAACTCCGGCGGTGTGAAACCCGGTCATTACGCGGGACTGAATGTGCGTTTAAGGAAATTACAGCACTTGAACGTCGGTGAAACAGCAGCCTTGAAAGGCCTCATTTGCCGTGAGCTCCGGCTGATCGCTGCCTTTTACACGCTAAGCCCAGGATGTGTCATTCTTCGTTTTTAACACGCGCGGGTTCGAGCGTCTGAAACGCGCGGCGTCGCGGGCAGTGGTGATGACGGGTGTCGCGAGTTTGACGTGCAGTGATTTTGACGGGCGGGCCGACCTATCGGGCGGCAGGCCCCGATGGAATGATGTCTCCAGGTCTTGTCTATTCTTTAACAAACTGAGGTGATTAAAGCATCACCACTGCAACACCATTACAGGATCGTTATCCCATGTTCTGTGTGGGACGTTCTGCGGTGATTCCTCCGTTAGAGAAGTCTGAAAACTGCAAGCAGTTTGTAATCCCTCACAAGCACTGCATAACCATTAATACACGCTTATGCCCTGCTGACAAGTGGCTAAAACTAGTCGCTCTGAAGAAAGAGCTGAGATGGTGCAGCCTGAGCTTGTGATGTCCGGGTGAACAGAATTAGGGTTAGGGTCAGGGACTGACTCCTGTGGGCGGAGCCAGACTCCAGCATGCAGTTCTAAATTCAGCAGGTGATCTGGTGTATCACGACAGGTGCTGAACAACAAACAGACAAGCAGGGTGACGTAAAGGCTCAGATTCAGCCCCTGCTGTAGTCCATAAACAGCTGGGACTGGACTCTGAGCAGGTTTACGTGCATCAGAGCATCAAGGCTGGACGAGACGCCCACAAGAAAAGGAAAAAAATGTTAATCTGGAATTTCTCCCTATCTCCTATTACTCCATTTAACTTTTTTATTGCTCCCAAACATTTATGCTCACATGTGTCTGGCCCTGACCCTAACCCCATAAAGGCTTTGCTTAGCTGTTATTCAAGACCTGTCATAGCAAGTGCTACCTGTTATTATTCATTTGCTTGCTTAGGGGAGAGACGCTGTTAACAATGACAATGCACAAGAATGCACCAGCAGACACCCGTCTGGGATTCGCACCCGCAACCTTCTGAGATACAGGCCCCAGTCCCCTACCCAAACAACAGAGCCTTGTTGTTCGGGTTCTTAACTGAACATTCTGATGCTGATGTCACAATCACTACCGGCGACTGAAGGCAGCGGGGTTCTAGAACACTTTGAACTTTGAAAGAACATTCCGGAAAGCCTGCTCTTCAGAGGGGGCTAGGCCTCTGACAGGACAAACTGGCACGTTGTGTAGCGTCTGTGGGAACCCTGTGTCTCCCTGTGTCTTCCGCTGCAGGGGGCCGGATCGACCACGGGCACCACGAGGGCAAAGCCAAGCAGGCCCTCCACGAGGCGGTGGAGATGGACCGGGCCGTCGGCCGGGCGGAGCTCCTGACCAGCCTGTACGACACGCTGACCGTCGTCACCGCGGACCACTCCCACGTCTTCAACTTCGGCGGCTACACGCCGCGCGGGAACTCCATCTTCGGTGCGGTGCGGTGAAATGAAGTCACATGACCCACGTTCCACGTTCAGACCCTACGGCTGTGGTCGGGGATAATAAAATGGCGACAGGAATTGCGTGTCACTACGTTTTCACACAATAAAACAAGAGACAGGAGCTCTCCACCAATCACAGAGTACGTCGGTTGTGACAAAATATAACAATTTCAGTTGTAATGGATCCACCACTTTCTGGCTATTAACAGATCCAGGTAATATAGCAAGAAGGTACCGACCCATCACCGCCTGGGTTCTTTTGTACCTCTTACCAACGTGCTCTGTGATTGGTGGAGCTACTCCCTGGTTTCTATGGCAAAAGTGGTGACACCAATATCCTGTCCCTGTTATAGTATCCCTGTGGCTCTGGAGGCTGTTGCCATGGTCCCCCCCCCCCCATAGTCTACACATGCTCAGTGTGAGATTCCGTGTTCTGAAAGGCGTGTGCCCGTTTCGCAGGACTGGCCCCCATGCTGAGCGACATCGACCAGAAGCCCTTCACCTCCATCCTTTACGGGAACGGGCCGGGGTACAAGATGGTGGACGGCGCGAGGGAGAACGTCTCCACCGTGGACTACAGTGAGTCACGCCGCTCCCCGTCCGGCGCGGACCCCACCGCTGGGGCAAGACCGCGGTTCATTACGACCTTCCCCCAAATTTCCTCCACCTCTGAGAACAGACTACAGCAATTACGACCTCAAGCCCATTCGCCATCATTACGAACGCTGACCATACTCAGCGCAATGAAGGAAGAGTCACATATTTAAATACACACATAATAAAAAATAATTGCAAGGCTGCAGCTAATGATTGCATTACAAACTGGATTTAATGACCAGAGTAATTAATGAACGAGCCCTTTAATCAGTGAAGCTCATGCTGTTAATAATGACAGTGATAAAAGTAGAATGTTCAGTATGCGATACTGTACTCCCCGTACAGAACCTCCAAATAAACTCTCACCCTCTCTCTTGCTCTCTCTCTCTTTGTCCCCTTTCTCCCTCTCCTTCCCCCCTCTCCCTCTCTCTCTCCCTCCCTCCCCCCCTCGCTCTCTCCTCTCTCTCCCTCTCCCCCCTCCCCCTCCCTCTCTCTCCCTCTCCCTCTCTCTCTCTCTACCTTCCCTCTCTCTCCCTCTCCTCTCTCTCCCCCTCCTTCTCTCTCCCTCTCTCTCTCCTCCCTCCCCCCTCGCTCTCTCCTCTCTCTCCCTCTCCCCCCTCCCCCTCCTTCTCTCTCCCTCTCTCTCTCTCTCTCTCCCTCCCTCCCCTCCCTCCCCCCCCCCCCCAGATCAGAATAATTACCAGGCCCAGTCGGCGGTGCCGCTGCGGATGGAGACCCACGGCGGGGAGGACGTGGCGGTGTTCTCCAAGGGCCCGATGGCCCACCTGCTGCACGGGGTCAAAGAGCAGAACTACATCCCCCACGTCATGGCCTACGCGGCCTGCATCGGCCAGAACACCCGCCACTGCCTGTCTCCCGGCAAAAACGCCGCCCCCAGCATCCCCTCCGCCCTGCCCAGCCTGGGGCTGCTCCTCGTACTCACCCACCTGCTCTGCTGACACCCCCCCCCCCCCCCCCAAAAAAAAAAACATGGTGGCAGGGGGTCCCTGAGGGATGCCCTGTCTTCTCCAGGCAGAGTGGAAGCTGCTCACTCTTTCCACTCAAATTGCAACCCCAAACTGGCTTTTTATTATTTTGGGAAAAAAAGTTTAAAATAACAATAATAATAATAATAATAACCTTGCACAAGACTATGGAATCATTATCAGCTAAGGAAACCAAGGGAACCGTTGCCGAGCGACGGGGGCGGCACCAGCTGAAGCGCGGTCAGAAGACACCTGAGACAGAACGAGAGGGAGGAAGAGGAGGGTAGCGCTGACAGAACGAGAGGGAGGAAGAGGAGGGTAGCGCTGACAGAAAGAGAGAGAGGAAGAGGAGGGTAGCGCTGACAGAAAGAGAGAGAGGAAGAGGAGGGTAGCGCTGACAGAAAGAGAGAGGAAGAGGAGGGTAGCGCTGACAGAAAGAGAGAGAGGAAGAGGAGGGTAGCGCTGACAGAAAGAGAGAGGAAGAGGAGGGTAGCGTTGACAGAAAGAGAGAGAGGAAGAGGAGGGTAGCGCTGATAGAAAGAGAGAGGAAGAGGAGGGTAGCGTTGACAGAAAGAGGGAGGAAGAGGAGGGTAGCTTTGACAGAAGGAGAGGGAGGAAGAGGAGTGGAAGGAGACAGGGAAAAAGAGCGGAGGAAGAGGAGGGTAGCGCTGACAGAAAGAGAGAGGAAGAGGAGGGTAGCGTTGACAGAAAGAGAGGGAGGAAGAGGAGGGTAGCGTTGACAGGAGACCCTGCTGCTGTGACATGCGTCCCATACGACGCTGAAGGAGCTGTCCATCAAAAGGAATTTTTATTTTATTTTTATGAAATATTAATTTTCCTACTGAAGGGCGTAGGAAATAAATGCATTTTCCCTTTCTCATGCAGTTCCAAAGCACAGCTCAAATCATGCTGGCCAATCAGGTGGTGAAACAAAAAAAATCTTTGTAGGTAGTATCCAGAAAAATAAATAATTATTGTAAGTATGACTTAACATTATATTTTTAAAAATAAGAATTTTAAATGTGTAGTCTGTCTTAGAAATCATTTTAAAGTGAGAAACGTTTATAGACAGGCCCTTGCTGATGTTTTGCTGTATGTCATTTAGTACAGATGAGTAGTGGGTTGTGGGCTTTTGGTGAGACAAAAATAGGGCATTTTGATGCTCATACTGTTATTTGTGATCTCTTATTAAATACACAAAAACTTATTATGGCCTTGCTAATCAACAGTTTTCAGCAAGAATAATCTACCTCAAATGCCTGTAGAATCACTCCATGAGATCTACTGCTATTTTTACTTTCAAATGTCATCTTGACAAGTGCTTAAATCATACCTGCAATTCTGTTCTAACAAGCAAATTCTTAGCAGTATGCGATGCATAGTTTGTGTTCCATGGCATCAGAAGTCAACACATCAGAGGTATAAGCAGTGTCGCCATAGAAACAGTATAATTTCGGAATAATGAAATCCTTGTTATCACTTATATCTTCATAGGTCAGTGGCAGTATGTTTGGGTTGATTATTTAACAGATACTGATATCTTTAGTACCATTTTACACAGGCTTTGTAGAGAAATGTAACATGGGTCCATTCTTCTGGAGTTATTCTGGTTTTTGTTTTTTGTTTTTTACAATAAATCTAGAACCCTTGCATTCTTGTCATTGTCTTTCAGTCAATAATAAATTATTTAGAACATGAACTGAATCATGTTTTAAATGCTTCAATGCAAACTCAAATGCATAAATATTTTTTCTCTGTATGAAACTGTTTTGAAAGGTGTATAAATACAGAACAAGCCAATTTTAATCAATCAATCAGCCTTTATTTATAGAGCACATTTCATACAAATTTGCAACACAATGTGCTTGTGTTTAACTGAGCAGAGTGTGGAAATTTGTGTTTTGGGTTGTACTGAAGTGGGATATAGAATAATTTTACATTAATTATATTGTTTCGCACCTGCGTCTGATACAAGTTGAAGAGTTGCTATAGGAATGGAAGGTAACTGTTTAAAAAAAGTGCAGCCATGAGTACTGCAGTCCATAACTCTGCCATGTCTGTACAGCTGCTCTGTAATAAACCTGTATGGATAGGTTCGAATGTTGTCGAGATGAAGGTCACTTAGTCATGAAAATGTTACCAAAGTTGTGGGGTATAAGCCAAGGAAACCAAACCGGTTATAATAATTGCTTTTCAGGGTTGAAACTAAATTTGCATTCAGCCTGTGTGCCAACCTATTAAGTAAAACTTCGTTTTACGTGTCTTAACGCGCTTTTCCTGGACTGCGTGGAACGCGCTTTCGTGGAGTGCGTGGATAATGTGCGATTTCTGGGCTTTTCTGCGCGCCTGGTTTGCACATGGAGAATCCTCCACCTGGCACTGGAAACAAAAGGAAAGTTCTGTCTGTCGCGGCGCGTACGATTTCCCATCAGCCTTTGCTCAGACGGCCGGCGCGTGTTCTGAATCCAGTCCTCGAGTCCTCCAGTAACGAGCGTGCCGGAAACAGCCCCCCAGAAGGTCTAATTACAGGGACAGGTTCAATCTAGTCCCAGTGCGCTTTCTTTAAATTTGAGTAACGGCATTGAACCAGTGATAAACTTTCCTTCGTTCTCCTTTCTCCACGAGTTCTCTGTGAAGGTTCTGTGATTGCCAGTCGCTTAATAATGCAAAAGTAATGGGCTTTAAAAAAAAAAGTGAACAGAGCAAATTTTGCTTTGCAGATAAATGAACAAGGTGCCCAGTTATGCTTCAAGTTGAGTTCAAAGCACAGCAAATTTAATGAGGGAAAGCCTTTTTTTTTTTTTCCATCTCCTGAAATGTTTTGCCTTTTGAGTGTTTTATTTTATAAGTATTATTCATTTTCTGAGCAGATTAAATTTTTCGCAAGAGCTCCTTTACATTATTAAACGCTGTCGGTTTATGCAGCCGGATATTCTGCTGAAGGAATTCAGGTTTTCAGATATCGCACTCACAGGTACAATGGCAAGGTTCACCACGGGATTTGAAACTGCAATCTCTCGAGTTTCAAGCCAAGTTCCTTTAACCGCAATGACACACTGCCGCTGCATAGCATATGGCATGAATATCTTTCATATTGACAAATGACATATTTCGTGCTTAAACCAAGGATTGCACTTCCCCAATGGAGGCCTTTGCTTTGAATATTAGAGAAGAAATCTTCCGTGAGACTTGAGCACAGCAGGTTTGTATTTCAGTTTGGAACTTAGAAGTCGCACGACTGCCATGGTTTTAAAAAGATGCAGCATTGTCCTCTTTCTCCTTTTTTTGTGTGTGCGTGACAGTACCTTCTTCCTGTGAGCGGCTTCTCCAGCCAGGGGGGTGAGCGTGTTAGGAGCCCATGACCAGCTGGCGCAGACGCTGAGAGGAAACAGATGGGAGGACGCAAACCGAGGGAATCGCTCCGTTTGAAGTCCGGGATGCGATCTCCGCCAGGCGCCGGAGCGGCGGCGCTCTGCTGAGGAGCCCTGGCTCTGAGGCCTCACCGCCGCCATCCCGCCATCCCGCCGCCCCGCTACACGCGCCGCCGTCCCGCTGCGATCAGATCAGCCTCAGACCCGCCTCAGATCAATCAATCAATCAATCAATCAATCAATCAAATTTTATTTGTATAGCGTATTTTACAGCAGTTGTCACAATACAGACAACCCTGGCCTAAACCCCCACAGGAGCAAGCCTAAGGCAACAGTGGCAAGGAAAAACTCCCTGTGGCAGATGGGAAGAAACCTCGGAAGGAACCAGGCTCAAGGGGGAAACCCATCCTCCTCTGGTCGGCTCAGGGTGCCGACTGGTGACCAACATGTCAGTCAGTTTCCGCCTCAGATCCGCCTCAGATCCACATCAGATCCGCCTCAGATCCGTCTCAGAACTGTCGGGGTGAGATCTCACACAGCAGCAGAACAAGCCCCGTCCATAAGCGTCTATATGACTTACACCCCCCCCCCCGACTCCCCCCCCCACCCTCTTATCTCCCCAACTCCCTCAACCCACCCTCCACCCCTCCCCACCCACTGGCTCTTCAGATAGTCGTCTGTCTTTTGACAGATACAGCAGTCTTCTCTACAAGTGAAATTCCGATGTTAACAGAGCTCTCATTGTGGAATAACTTCATCAAAATGTTTTGCTCACAGGAGATAATCCACATCGGGCTGTCTGTAGATCATTCAGCACAGTTATGACAGCATGAAGATTATAATACAGTGTGTTATGGTGATATTTAAAAAATCAAATTATGTTTCTGCAAGTGGGGAGAGCAGACGCTCTGTTGAAATGTTTGAGTGGATAAAACTTTTGCCCCTGAAAAGAACATGATATGATTTTCTAGCCCTGAAATTTTCAGGGACACCAAGCAGGACAACTCTGTTGGCTGGTTTACTGAACCAAAGTTCAAGGTTGACGAGAACAACTGACTCTGACAGAAGAGCATTTCTCCATGATGTGCGCTTCGAACTCTGAAATGGGCATTTTGAAAACTTACCAAGGGAAATGCTGCCAGCCAGTTTTATTTAATTGAATTTTTCACTGGATTTATGCTCTTTTTATTGCAAGATGGCTAGACTCAAATATTTTAACACAGCACAAGTGTATATATTTAATGACTATCACAATGAGTATATATGTCGAGGATTTGATGAGGTATGATTTTTATGCGCTACGCTCTTCAGCTCCTGGCAGTCCTGTTCCGTGAGCGTGTGCGGCCTGCCGCTTCACAGCTGAGCTCTTGTTGCTCGTAGTCGTTTCCTCTTCACAATAACAGCACTTACAGTTGACCGGGGCAGCTCTAGCAGGGCAGAACTTGCATGTTGGAAAGGTGACAGCGACACTTTGAAAGTCACACCGTCTCTTCAGGACGACCCATTCTGCTGTCTGTGTGTGTCTGTGGAGATTGCATGGCCGTATGCTTGGTTTCATGCACCTGATAGCAATGGGTGTGGCTGAAATAGCCAAAGCCACTAATCAGAAGGGGTGTCCACATACATCGGAAATGTACTGTACTGTACATGCATGTTCTGGAATGTTCTCTCTCACTCTCTCTCCCCGTCTCCCCCTCTCTCTCTCTTTCCCATCTCTCTTTCTCCCCCTCTCTCTCCCCCACTCTCTCCTACCCTCTCTCTCTCTCTCCTCTTCTCTCTCTCCCACCCTCTCTCTCTCTCTCTCTCCTCTCTCTCTCTCTCTCTCCTCCTCCTCTCTCTCTCTCTCTCTCTCTCTCTCTCTCTTCTCTCTCTCTCTCTCTCTCTCTCTCCCTCCCTTTCTCTCTCAGAGGAAGGACCCCCTGCAGGCCTCCCCTTTGTGCAGCCCAGAGGTCAGGTGCCCCGGAGTTCCTTCCTCTGGAAGAGAGACCCCCGATGAAAGAGAGGGTGGGGGAAGGGGGGGGGGCTAAGGGGGGTGAAGAGGTGGGGCAAGGAGGAGGGGGAGAGGGGTGAAGGCTCTAAAAACAAAGCCGGGTGGAGAATAGCTGCGGGTCTCCTGCAGAAAGGGGTGTGTAGGGGGCGCAGAGGGTGCTCGTGTTCCCCCAGAGGGGGCCAGATCCCCCTTAAGCCCCCCGGATCACCCTGTGACCCGTGGGCCCGTCCCGTGCCTGGATGGGGCTCACAGCAGCGTTCTGCGAAGCCTTTCCTGCCAGGAGCACCACCTCCAAAACACAGCCTCCACTTCAGAGAGAGAACCGGGATGAAGTAATATACTGAGTAACTCAGCCCAAAAAATCACATCAAACCAAAATTTATTTATATAGCGCATTTCACAAACAATTGTGACAACATACACTTCACAGACGACCCTGGCCTTTACCCGCACAGGAGCAAGCCTAAAGCAGCAGTGGCAAGGGAAAACTCCCTGTGGCAGATGGGAAGAAACCTCGGAAGAAACCAGGATCAACGGGGGGACCCATCCTCCTTTGGTCGCCTCAGGGTGTAGCTTTGTGAGCAACATGGTCAGTAAGGAAAAAAAACACACTTGTGCACAGCATGAACCCAGAATTCTCCTCTGATCAATGAAACCCTGACCCCACCCCCCCTCCCGGATGGCATGTTTCTGTTATTTTTTTTGAGGGGGGGGGGCGGGGGTGGTAGTGGGAGGAGCAGGCGGGGAGTGGAGTCGGGGGCTCTGGAGTGAAAATATGCGACTGCATTCCCTGGGACAGACGCCTGGCTGGGTTTAACAGCCTGCTTTGGCACACTCGGGGGGGTGGGGGGGGGGGGGGTGGAAATCAGCATCCAGCCAGATTCTGCCCTGGACCCTCGTTACACAGGCAGGCTGTTTTCATCTGCCTCACCCCCCACCCCCACCCCCCACCCCACACACACACACTCACTCACTCACACACACACACACACACACACACACACACAACACACACACACACACACACACGCACACTCACTCACCCAGACACACACACGCACATACTCACACACACATACACACACACCACAAACACACACACTCACTCACACATACCACCACACATACTCACACACACATACACACTCACTCACACATACACACACACGCACATAACTCACACACACATATACACACTCACTCACACATACACACACACGCACATAACTCACACACACATATACACACTCACTCACACACACACACACACACTCACTCACACATACACACACACGCACACACACACACTCACTCACACACACATACACACACACGCACACTCACTCACACATACACACACACGCACATAACTCACACACACATATACACACTCACTCACACACACACACACACACTCACACATACACACACACGCACATAACTCACACACACATATACACACTCACTCACACATACACACACACGCACATAACTCACACACACATATACACACTCACTCACACATACACACACACGCACATAACTCACACACACATATACACACTCACACACACACACACTCACTCACTCACACACACACACGCACTCACACTTGCGGTCGGGCGCATACAGTCAGTGCAGCAGCTATGCCATTAAGCAGAGGTAGAGTGAGCAGTGGATATGTGGTCTTTGTAAACAGGGCTTTTGTGGACGGTGTAATTGGATGGCCTCATTGATCCGGGGACCGTACCAGCGGGCTCTGCATCCCAGAGACTCACGCAGGAGTTGTTATTGGTCGGGTTATTGACTCAGCGGGCGTGCGCTGAGACAGGCCTGACCCTCGGTCAGCTGAACGGAGGCTTACGGCAAGTCCGTCGTCACGGCAGCGAGCGTCTGCTCGGATAAACACGGGGGGGGGGATTGATCGCACGCTAATTTTAGCGCTGTTATCTTTTTTTTTTCTTTTTAAACTTGCCGCTGTGTTGCTGGCGCGCTGCTTGGTGTTCCTCACCTGTTTCCTGTCTCCTGAAGCTCCTACAGAGGCTGCTGGGTAAAAGGTCTCCCTCCTTCTGGGGGGTTGAGCTTCTTCAGACAAACCCGTCAGAGTAAACGTGAAACAGAGCCGCAGAGTATTACGCAATCTCGGGAAGGTCCTGGAAGTCATTAAACACCAAATCCACAAGAGACTTATTACAGAGGTTTTTTAAAGTGTTTCCTTTCCTGAAGAGTTTCCGCAGTTTCTGGATGCGGTGGACGCACTTGCTATGAAAGTACAAAGCGAAAACTTCAGACTTTTTACATAAGCACATCTTGCGATAACAGCTCTGTGAGTCACTGGATAAGATCATCTGCTAAAACACACAAGCAATATGTACTCATAAACTAAAAAAAAGACACTTCATCAGGAGCCGTTTCAAAATAAGTTTAAAAAAAAAAAAAAGGTTCTCTGGGTAAAGGCGTCTGCTCAATGCTGAAATGTAAATAGTGATTTAAAGATGAAAATGAGAGGAGAAAACTGGAGGTTTGGCTGCCATACCCCCCCCCCCCCCCCACTTTTTTTTCAAAAAAAATTTGACAAAACTCTTTAATTGATTTTCGTCCCCTTTCTGTCCAGTTTGGAAAGCGCTGATTTGGGGGCAGGAGGAAGTCGAGCGCGCGCTCTCTCTCTCTTGCAGAACACGATGATGTCATCAACACGGGACGACCCTTCACCTGCAGCTCAGCAGGTGAAACGCATTTGCCCCCGGTCCACCTGCGGTGGTCCGATGCAGGCATCAATTGTAAAGCGCTTTGGATAAAAGCGCTATATAAATGCAGTCCATTTACCATTTACCATTTACTCACCAGCCTGTCGGTAGGCTGCTGGAGGGGTGCTGCAGGTTCAGCAGGTGGGATTTATGGGTAAATAGGTCCGGCTGGGGAGAGATTTGGCACCTCTGGGACGTTGGAGCGCCCGTCTCCAGCTTTATTCCGGCTCTGCGCCCCCTGCTCCGGACCACGCTGCCGGGTCATTAAAATTCCGGGCTCACCCTGCGGAAGTGGAAACCCGGGGCCTCCGGAAAAAAGGCCTTTCCGCATGTGGGAATGTGGGAATGATGAATTCCACTGCGCTGCTGGTCCACCTGGTCCTCCTTCCTGATCTGACAGAGTGCCCTGCTCTAGCTGACCCCCCCAACCCCCCCTCCTCTGCAATCTGCCAGTGCTGTGCTATGTCTCGTCTTTAAATGACAAAAGCACTGCCTGTAAGATTTCATAAATTTTTTGTGGATTCGTTGAAAAAAATTTTTTTTTTTAAATCCTGGGCAATGATTGGCCCACAGGCCAGCGTCCTGGGCAATGATTGGCCCACAGGCCAGCGTCCTGGGCAATGATTGGCCCACAGCCCAGAGAAGCCTGCTTTCCCCTGTTTGGTGCACAGAGCACTTGAAGAAGCTCGTGCCGGAACACAGAGGAGTCCCTGGCTGATGGCCTTTCACCTGGACGCACCTGACTGGGGGGTACTGACCCAGCTGCAGCCTGACAGCGCCTGTCCAAGCACTGCGTCTGCCCTGGCCAGGATTCACAAGTTATTTGGGTGTGCAGTCATGTCCTGTGACACGATGGCCCCCGAGAAGGGAATCAGGGATCGACACCAACGGTCTCCCAACTGCCCAGGGCAGGTGGGAAAAAAAAAAAGAAGTATTCCAAACAAGTGGGCCTACACTGATTGTGCAAGTCTTTTTTTTCCAATTTTCCAACTGTGGCCCGTCTCTTTTTTAAATATTTTAATTTAAATATTTAAATATGGTTATGACGCTATTTCATGACCACGCCCCTTCTGCCTCAAGCAGGTGAGGTCACGTGCTTACCTGCTCTGCCTGTGCAGGTACAACGTTGAGTGTGTTCCTGAGAGGCAAATCTTTGAGCTCCATATTCCACACTCAGAGACTGAATATTGGGCTCTGGCTGACCAGGGCTCTCCAAAATATTTTACAGGATTTTGCGGGGTGGCTGTGCACCAACGTGAGACCTTTTCACAGGGCCCAAAATCCATGGCAACGGTACCTGCACTACATTGCGTTTTGACAGTTTAACTGCCTCCAAAGGGCATGCTGTCAATAGGCTAGCAGGCAATAGGCTACCTGTTACCTTCACTTTGCCCCAGAATGCTTACCCCCAACCCATCCCGGCTGTCAAGATCACAACAAGGATTTTTTTAAAAACCCCTAATACAGGCCAGCTGTCTGGCAGGGGGGGGGGGGGCAACAGCACCCATAGCCACAAGCGCCACCTGTACCTCCAAACTATGAAGCTGCTGGATGAAAGAACAAAGATTTCTACCCAACGATGCCTTCCTGATGTTTTGTTGCGTCAGGCAAAACTTGGAATTAATTCTTTTTTTTTTCCGTTCACTGAAATTCTTTTGCTGTTACGCATAATTGTTTGCAGGAGGATATCATGCAAATGTCCTCTCTCCTCTGATCAAAATTAGGTCTCCAATAACATTCTATTATCCCAGAAATATTTGATCTCAAAAGTATTTTTTTTTACATCTGAATGATTTTATTTCGATAGTTCTAAAAGCAAGAAAATAATAGCAATAGAATTAGACCATCACCAGTTTCAGTTTTTCTCTTTAGCTGGCTAGAGGCTACTCAATGTAGGCCTAATGGTTGATAACACTGGATATTAATATCAAATTGCCATAATTTTATTGTCCAACTCACCTGGTCTAGGGATTGGAATGACAGTGAAGGGTCAAATGCGTTTTTGTACTGTCAATATCCTAGGCCTACAGGTAATAAAACATAAAATAACTGAAAGATTTCATTATATAAATAACATTCTCAGTCAGTCAATCAGGGCATCATCGCTACAGACAGAATGTGATAAAGACTGCCTTAAATTTGTAACCCCCATGGACATGATCACCAGCTGTTGATATCAGAAAACTGCTTCTTGTTAAGCTTGATATTTTTATGTGCTGTGAATTTGGGCATCTGATAAGAACTGAAATTCTATTCTGTTCTGGCCCCACGATGGTGGAATGACCTCCCCGTGGAGGTCAGAACAGCTGAGACACTGACCCATTTCAAGCGACGACTGAAGACTCACCTCTTCAGGCTGCACCTCTCCCCATCCCTCCCTACCTCCCTGTAATCTCTTAAATGACTGTAAGCTTAGGGTTGTAACTTGGTAGCTGTTTCGTAGGTGACTTAGTTAATGCACCTGTCTTAACTACTGCTTGTATTTTTCCATAGACTGCGTTGTTGCTGTTCTCGTTTGTGTTAGTGTTAATCAGTTTAACCTTCAGGGTCCAAGTTGAACTATACGGTTGTTCCTTGCACTTGGACCGGTACTTCTCTCTAGGGTTTTCGTCATACTTGTTCCTGGTTATGGTTATACACTTTGTTGTACGTCGCTCTGGATAAGAGCGTCTGCCAAATGCCTGTAATGTAATGTAATGTAATATTCACAATTAATTTATTTTCTGAAAAAGAAATAGGCTTCAGTGTGCTTATAACATTAAAAATGGTAAAATAGTAGATTTGTAAATGCTCTTTCAATAAACTGTCAGATAAACTGTCAATAAACTAAAAACCAGAAACGTGTTTTATGTGCCATTGTCTGGTTTTATTTTTGGGCAAGTAAGCTCTACATTTGGCCAAGCAGCATTCTACTGTAATTTCCCATAGGACAAGTGCCTATGAACGCTCAGAGTCAACTCCAGGGGAAGTTCGAATGATGAAATATAACATCAGTCATATTTAGTCTAACTGAGGACAGATTTTTCCTGACCCACTCTACACATTGAACTAGATTGTTATTTTCTTTTTTTTTTTTGGTTGGAGGTTCAAACCAACAGTGGAGATAAAAACAAACAGAAAAAAAATAAGAAAAAAACAAATTTAATTTGGTAAAAAAAAAGTCCATATGTTGTAAATGTAAATGCCCTGTCTTCAACTCCTCGATCAAGTCACTCCACTGGATACTCCTCTTTGTTTTATCTTACCACATGGCCTAGGTTCTAACTATAGCCGATTTCTCGTCGCTTTTAACATCTATATAGTCTCACTCGCTTCCCATAAACAGAATTGACACCACTCAATGAATAGTTTTAGTACCTTTAGACTAATTTTTGATCTCAAAAACTTGCTAATTTCTCTCATAAATGAATATGTTATTACGACTTCAAGTTCAAAAGAAATGAAATCAACTCCATATGACGTTAAGTGAAGTTTATGGTGTTTAAATGGTTTCTGGGAGTAGGTTTTAAGCTTTCAAATTTTGCAAGTTCCAGCTTGGCCAGTAACAGCTGTTGTAAGCACATTTGTAATATTCCCGAGCTTGTTAAGTGCAACTGCAACTGCTGATATCTCGGCTTTGTAGTTAGCTATGTTAAACTTGTCTATATTCAACTTGAAAGTTCGTTGCTAACTGCTGAAACATTCGCTGAATCGAGTTGATCAGCTTTCTCATGCTGAAACTGCTTTTTACGGTTTTGTTACGGTAGCTAACTGCGCGTAATACATGCGTGCAATTTCCTGGTTGTATGTATCTAACTTAATCACACCTGACACATGTCCCCGAGCATTGGTAAGAGGTACAAAATGCTAAACTTCTGGACATTTGCGATCCCCAAACTTGTAAATAAGACACGTCTAAAATTGATGGATAGTGCACTTTTCAAGTAGCAAACTGGCAAGCAATTAGGTGGAATATACCGAGCTAGTAGGTAGCCTACTTGGATAAAAGAGCTTATATTCCGGTAGCATCGGGGGTACTAACTGCTAAAACAACTAAAATAGCCAGAAGATACAGCTGACAAATGCCAAACAAACCACCCAGTTGACATCCAATATCATCAACTAACGGATGCTCCCAGCTCAGCTGATGCAGCCACGGCAGTCCGTTGGACCAGGCAGCATGACGCAATATTTATGCAACTTGATCTGCCTAACGTTAGTATACTGTACATCTTTGGTTTATTTTATCTCCTACGTGATTACAATTAATAACTCAACTAGGGTGAATCAAGAATGATAACTGAAAATTGTGAAATTAAAGCTGCGTAATATTCATATGCTCCTGATACATGCACAAAAATAACTTTTGCACATCATAACCATCTCATCCAATTGCTGCATTTAAATTGCATAATATGTTTCCATCAAGCGTTTTATAACATTACCTTACTGTTGATAAGGGTCATCATCAATCGACAAAAGTACTGGTTAACATCCATGTACACCGAACAGTGCTTACAGAGGTGGGGGTGGGGTGGGGGGGGGGGGGGGGGGGGGGAGGACTGACAACCTGAGGAGACATCACATTGGAGATATGTAATTGGGCATTCATCAGGACAACCAACCAACCGTTGTCCTGAGGTGGACCCTACACGGCTCCAAAAAGGTGATTCTCCTGAGTGAATAAAAACTTAATCATGGTGTGCTGGCTTTATTTCCATTTTTAAAGTTTTAAAAACAGTACCTGGTTAGGCTGCCCTCATTACGCATTTTTCCCCACCTCGTTCAGACGGGGGTAAAGCTGAGTGGGTTACAGACGGGTAAGATCACAGCACAGGAAGTATCAGAGACACAGTACAGGGACTCGAGCCTGTGACCATCTGGGGGATTTGTATGTGGAGTAAAATCTGACCACCTCACAAATCCCCCTTTTTAAATATTATTTTCTTTCTGGCGTAGTTCACATGAGAAAAATAATCAACAGACTCCAAGCCTGTGGAATAAGGGCCCACTGTTTTCTGAGGAAAGCACAGACTTTGCTTGCAAAAACAACACAGCATTGCTCTCTGTGACATCCAATAGATTTGTTTTTTTACGCAAAAAATGTTTTGTACCAGATTCAAGCTGCCCAGTATCTTGAATTGGACTGAAATGCCCTGGTCTTGAATTAGATGTAATGAGAGTTGAGTAGCTGTCCTGGACTGGATGAATCCGTATCTTTTTTTCTTATCTCTTTCCCACATATGGCCTCCAGTTCTTCATAAATGCCAGAACCTCCTCCAGCTGTTTTCTGAGAAACATCCACTCATAATAGTCCTCACTACCGCTTCCCATAAAACAGGAATGTGGACACACCATGTAATTGAATAGTTCTGTAGGCCACCTTTTAGACAAAAATTTTTTGATCCAAAAAAAAAAAACTTTCCTAATTTCTCATCTGCCCATAAAATAATTATAGAATTATTACAAGAGCTTCAAAGTTCAAAAGAACAAGTTGGCAGAAACTCAACTTTTAGATATGACGTTATAATTAGTCTTACTGGTGTTTTGAAACTAGGTTTCTGTAGTAGGTTTTAAAGGCTTTTCAATTTTGCCAAGTCTACTAAGTTGCCAGTAAACTCAGCTTGTTGTAAGCACATTCTAAATATATATAGCCTAGTAGTATCGCTCTATTGCGCAGACTGACGTCGACTTGGTCATCGGGCTTTTGTTATAGCTTTAGCTTTTAGGTTAGGCGTTCTTATGTACTATACTGTAAAGTTCTGTTCTGCGGTTGGAGACGCGCAGAGACACGCTGATGAGTTTAGACACCCTCGCTTTTTCAGTGAAACGGCTTTTTTGGACGGTTATTGTTACGAGTAGCTGAAGCGGCAGCGCAGAGTGACGCACGTGCCCAATTTCAACTGGTTTCGACGGATTCATTTCTGCGTTGCGAATCAACACCACACATGTCCATCGCGCGGCCATCGGCTACGATGGGGGAAAAATTGTCTTTCTGGACACTTTGTCGATGCCCCAATATCTTTTAACAATACAGACACGTACCTAATTGATGGATGTGGAACTTTTCAGCAAAAAACCTTGGCAAGCAACTGAAGGTACGGGAATAATCACAACTAAAGGGCCTTTTTGTGGATAGAAAGTAGACTTATTAGCTAGTCGGGTAGCAGTCGGGAGACGTGAACTGATGACCTGCTATAAAACAGACTAAAGAATCCAGCCAAAGGAAAGGAAAACGACCAAATGCCAAACAAATAAGCCAGCCCGTGTGTCACTGGTTCCCCGTCTCAGATCCGTTAACCGTGAGACTGTAAAAAATAGGCCTGTCAACATCCAGGTGCATGTTCCGTTTGAACAGGAAGTTTGATGCGGAAAAAATGTTTTGCTCATGTGCCAACGTCAGTCGCATTTTTGGTTTGACGCTTTCTATTCTCCTGACGTGTACTCTTACACATTATACTGCACACCACAGAGCAATAAAATAATGATATGATAAAATTACATAGAAATTACAACGTCGTAATAATAGTGATAATGATGATAACAACCGCAACAACAATTTATACTTTTCATCATCATAACCATCGTCATCAGAATTATCTTCGTCGAAAGCATAGATATGCTTTCCATCGAAGGGCCGTTTTATGGGAACATTACTTCCGTGTTCACCAAGCTGAAGGGGCATGCCAGCAATCGGACAAGCTAGATAGGCCTGGCGGGTTTTCACACAAGAGGTTCACTTACAGTGCGTCTGACTGGATACAATTCAACAAGCGGTTTCATTTTTCGGCGTTAGTTTATGGAATATCTGACAGCTGTGACACAGCTACATCTGCGACAGCTAGCGTTCAGCAGTAATGTGAGCCCGTAATGGCCTGTGTACTGTGGACGGACCACCCTGCTATTGGATGATTGTGAGTTTATTCTGCGCGGAGCCTGTAAATGGCTGGACTCAAAGGACTGGACATACATCTGTTGGATCTGTGTGAATTACTTCACACTGCATTTCCCTTGGCTCCTCATGAAAACATCGGCGCTTCCCACCTTTTCCTGCAGCTAATACTTATTGGGAAGAGACTAAAACTGCGTCCAACCACAACACCAAAGTTGATTCTGGATTGTCTTCTTTGTTTTCAGTGTCAGCAAGGCCCCTGTTGAAGTTGCCGATCTTTCCGTGAAGTCTTTATTGAGTTATGTTTCATGCAACAATACAATTACAAGCATTGGGGTCAGGAAAAGGACAAAATATGCGCAGGACATTTATAACAAAATGCAGCAGGTTTCTGATTTTTTTTTAAACTGTATAATCAAATTAACGATTCAAATTATTAGCAGATCCATGGCGAACTGGATTGCATTATCCAAGTCAAATACAGGTTAAAGAACAACAAAAAAAGAAATTATTGTAAAGTCACTTTTTTGAGCCAGCACTTTCTGCCCAACATGGTCTGTAAGCGTCATGGCACAAAGTCTACCAACAGGTTCACGCATTCTGCAGTGACTGGGAGTAATGCAGCTTCACACATTTTATAAGACTCCAACAGGATTCTTTTGCAGATTTTGTTTTTATCTTGACCCGCCACTGGTGTGCTGATGTCATGGATCACTTCGGCCCTGTCCCTCCCCTGCCCATGCCCTGACGCAGCCTGGAGCTCCAGATCCCTCACCCAGCTCCTCTAAACTGCACCACACTGAACTATACCATTTGGTCTTCTGTTATTCCTGTTAGCTCTCACCTCAACTGAAACCAGCTTAACCCATTTTATTTCCATTTTTTAATTCGCTTTTATAAGATCTCTTTTCATTCTACTGCTACTTCACACCAGGCAGGCCAGGGGAGTATGGGCTCCCCCTCTATAGCCGGGTTCCTCTCAAGATATCAGCTCACTGTGTTGAACAGAGCAGTTTAAGCCACAGACAGGGATGAAACAGGGCAGTTTAACTCACAGACAGGGATGAAGCGGCAGTTTAACTCAGTCAGGGATGAAACAGGGCAGTTTAACTCACAGACAGGGATGAAACAGGGCAGTTTAGCTCACAGTCAGGGATGAAACAGGGCAGTTTAACTCACAGTCAGGGATGAAACAGGGCAGTTTAACTCACAGTCAGGGATGAAACAGGGCAGTTTAACTCACAGTCAGGGATGAAACAGGGCAGTTTAACTCACAGTCAGGGATGAAACAGGGCAGTTTACTCAGCAGGATGAAACAGGCAGTTAGCACAGTCAGGATGAAACAGGGCAGTTTAACTCACAGACTGGGATAAAACAGGGCAGTTTAACTCACAGACAGGGATGAAACAGGGCAGTTTAACTCAGTCAGGGATGAAACAGGGCAGTTTAACTCACAGACAGGGATGAAACAGGGCAGTTAAACTCACAGTCAGGGATGAAACAGGGCAGTTTAACTCACAGACAGGGATGAAACAGGGCAGTTTAACTCACAGTCAGGGATGAAACAGGGCAGTTTAACTCAACAGTCAGGGATGGAAACAGGGCAGTTAAACTCACAGTCAGGGATGAAAGCAGGGCAGTTTAACCAGTCAGGATGAAACAGCAGTTTAACCACAGTCAGGGATGAAACAGGGCAGTTTAGCACTCACAGTCAGGAGAAACAGGGCACAGTTTAAACTCACAGTCAGGTAGATGAAACAGGGCAGTTTAGCTCACAGTCAGGATGAAACGGCAGTTTAACTCACACACAGGATGAACACAGGGCAGTTAACTCACACAAACGTACACAGCAGGATGAAACAGGCAGTTTAACTCACAGTCAGGGATGAACACAGGGCAGTTTACTCACAGCAGGATGAACAGGGCAGTTTAACCACAGTACAGGATAAACAGGGCAGTTTAACTCACAGTCAGGATGAAACAGGCAGTTGCAGCAGCAGCATTTACTCACAGTCAGGTGAAACAGGGCATGTTTACCACAGTCAGGATGAAACAGGGCAGTTTAACTCACAGACAGGGATGAAACAGGGCAGTTTAACTCACAGTCAGGGCTGAACAGCAGTTTACTCACATCAGGATTGAAAACAGCGGCTGGTTAACTCAACAGGTCGGGATGAAAATAGTGGCAGTGTAAATACAGTCAGGGATTGAAACACGTACTGCACCACACACCAGCGTACACAGGCAGCACACACAAGTACACGCACACACACACACGTACACGCACGCACACACACGTACACGCACGCACACACACATGTACACACACGCACACACACATGTACACGCACGCACACACTCATGTACACACACGCACACACACATGTACACGCACGCACACACTCACACACACACGTACACACACGCACACACTCACACACACACGTACACGCACGCACACACACAACCACATGTACACACACACGCACACTCATGTACACACACGCACACATACACTCATGCATGCACCCACACACACACACACATGTACAAATACACTCATGCATGCACGCACACACACATAATCATGCACTCATGCATGCATGCACGCACTCACACACAATCATGCACTCATGCATGTATGCACACACACATGCACACACAGATACATCCAGAGGATCATCAGACCCTACACACCAGCCAGACCTCTCCGTTCTGCCACCTCTGGAGGCTTGGCACCTCCCCCTCTTCGTGTCTGTACTTCCTGTTCACGTCTGCTCTGTCCTGGCCCCTCGCTGGTGGAATGACCTTCCCGTGGCGGTCAGAACAGCAGAGAATCTGATTACCTTCAAGCGCAGACTAAAGACTCATCTCTTCAGGCTGCACCTCTCCCCACCCCTCCCTAGCCTCTAGTTTAGCTCAGTGTACCTAGTTAGGCTAATGCGATCATGTTAGTTTTGTATTTGGCAGGACTGTTTTGTCTGATCTGTGGTCACTTCTGGCACTACGATCTTTACTTCACTCTAGTGTGTTTTTCTGCACCTCTGCACCTTGAACTAATGCACTTGTTGTACGTCGCTCTGGATTAGAGTGTCTGCTAAATGCCTGTAATGTAACAGTGAGAAAAGAATTTTGAAAAGTGTGTTCATTGAATGAATTTTGTGTCAAAAATAATACACAATTTTGCCCACAAAGAGTGCTGCTGTGCCAACTGAAGATTTCTGAGAAAGTGAACTAGGTATTCAAAAATGCATTTTTATGTGTTCAAAAATTGTTAAAAAAATAAATAAATAAAAACTATGAAGTTTCTTCCATTTTGTCTTAGTTAATATCGCCATCTGCTGGTACAGATAACTTCTCATTTTAGTCACTGGTGAGGACCCGGGACTTTAACCTTTCTCTACCTTCACCGCCTTTTCTTGTTTGTTTATTTATTTATTCATTTACGCAAATTGTGTCGGTGAGCTTCTGTAGGTGACACCCTTTCAGTAGGCAGCAGTATCACACTCATTACCATTGCAGACATGAAATACGTAAAAACACACAACAGTGCCAGGATAAAAGCAATGGGGGGGGGGGCAATAAAAAGCTTTCCTTGGAAACTACATGACATCCTGGTTCCGAACTCTTTCACAGAAATGAGACGTGGCGGTGACGGTTCAGTCAGTTATGCAACACGCTCGATTGCCGCGGAGCTCGGTAAATAAATGCAGTTTTCCCAGTTTCGGTACGAGGGGAGGGTATTTTTAAAATGCAAAGGCAAGACGGGAGTGGCAGCCGTATGTAAAACAGATCCTAGTGGTGAAGCCAGCATGCTGATCTGGAGGTCCAGCCCACTTCTTGCACAAGACGCAATGGCGTGTGTGAGTGAACTGGAATGAATGATGAAGAGGAGAACAGCATTGGTGAGCTGTATCTAGGACACATTGATAAGTGGTTGCAGAATGCGTGTATCGAACATCACTTGCTAGTGCAAGTTTATTCCTGCTGTCAAATAAAAATAAAAAAAACAGGACTTGTTTCTAAAGAAGAACCCCAGTTTCTCGTTCAGTATCTCCTTAAAGGTGGCTCAAGTGAATGTTAAACTACAATTCATCATCGAACCCGAGGCCACAATATCGACAATAAGACACGCTAGGTGACATTGCTATCATAGGAGAAGACTAAAATAACCCTGTAGCCTTCCAGCAGGCTAAGGCCATAAATCTCCTTGGCAAGAAGAAGCGATTGTACAAATCTGTCAGAGTACTAACAGTTTGGGAGAAGGCCAGGGGAGCGCACAGATGAGCCCTTCCTACGGGCTCCCGGCGCACAGGTGGGATTTATTTGCTCCATAGCGCCGTAGGCTGCAGTGCCAGGCCGTCGGCGGCCTAGCGGTCCGACCAAGATTTAACACCCTTCAGGTGCAAAGGTCACGTCTGCCGAAGTGGCGAAATAAATGCAGCAACACTGTGAGCATTGCACTGCAATGAGACTGTGGACCTCCGGCAGATGCGATTTGAATACTGTTAGTCCTGTACTACTCCGAATATTGAGTGGGTTTCATTATCGTCGTGAGGAGTTCTTAGCACAAGTAGGCTACTAAATTTTTTGGGTTTCGATAAGGGCTAAACGCACAAACCCATCAGACCCATAGGTGGACCGTAAATCCACTCTCTCATCGTGGCGAAGTTATCTCAACGCTGACCAAAAATTTGGCACAAAAAAGATACACCTATTTATGACCAATAATTATATGGTTAACCAAATAAACCATAAATTAGTGTAAACAAGTAGTTTACAATTAAATGACAAGTGGGGGGGGGGGGGGGTTTCCAATATTGAACAGGAGGGAAATTCGCCATCGACCCAGGGCAAGGTGATGGTTGACTGGCAGTTCAAGACAAACCTGTCGAGCAGGAAGAAGTAATCAGCCCTAATGAGTACTAATGACTGCTGGTGAAACAGCCCATCAGGCCACCTATTCAATAGTGGTGCTAATGAAGGTGTTAATGAAGCCCTCCTGGGCACAGTTATGCATACACTTTCAGGGACAGCCTGCGCATACGACTTTGCATTTTAACAGAAAGGCTGCACTGGAGCCGTGTTTCTATACTGTATTTTTTTTTGGAATGTAGTTCCATTGGCATACTGGTTAAACTGCATTAAATGCTTAAATATGTAGGCTGCTGTATGCCCATTTGGTTTATTAAGAGGCACGCATACTGTAACTGACAAAGTAGTTACAAAAAGTACAAACTTTTTGCCACAAGCATGAAAAGATGTAGAGAGGACACATAACCGGGCAAGAGAACCTAATCAACAGCTGGAATGTAACTCAGTTTAAAAACACATCTATTTACTGTGGCGCAATCAAACAGTTCTATGGAGCCCACTTCAAAGACAGACAAAGAAAGATTTACTCTCAAATTTAATTTAGGCAGAGATTTTAATCCAGAGTGAGTTAGCATGTTCGTTTTTTGTTACACAAATACACATAGAATCCATTTATACCGCTGGATATTTTCGCTAAAGCATTTCAGGTTCTGTAAGTTAGGCGACTTTGTTCAAGGGTAGGCTAACAATAACGTCCTAACTGAGAATCACATACCCAACCTCTTTTGCCACAGGCCCCATTCCTTAACCCTTGTATTCGGTTTTAAAGTTTTTATAATACATTGCATTACAGGCATTTAGCAGACGCTCTTATCCAGAACCACTTACACAACTTTTTACACAGAATTTACATTGTATCAATTTGTACAGATGGATATACTGAAGCAACGCAGTTTAAGTACCTTGCTCAAGGGTACAATGGCAGTGTCCCACCCAGGAATCAAACCTGTGACCTTTAGGTTACAAGACCAGCTCCTTATACTACACTGCCCCCCACAGGACTGACACTATTGAGAGATGTAAGCTATTTAATAACTGACTAAACCCGTGTAAATGTGGTTCTTGCTGTGTGTTTCTATTAGTCTCTCATCATCTTTATTTGCTTTATGTCTTTTTGCCTGATGTGGTGACCAATACCCCAGGATAAGACTCTGGGAACTGCAAAGATGAGACGGTAACAGCAGGTCCAATGAGTGATCATTTATTTACCAATGTGCACACAGCGAGAGGATCTCCAGGGCAATCCAAGAGAACTCTGACGAACTTCCAAACACATCCACCTTTGTGGTTCATGATTGGCTGAAACCCAATAACCCATAAGGCCGGAAACACAGCCTACGTAAGAACTCAAACACAGACGCATCAAGCTGCGCAAAGACAATGTCATGCGCCGTTGCGTTCTAAAATGTCACCTAAAATTCTTAACACAACGGCAGTGCCAAGCGTTGCAGTGAGGGGGCGCTATAGCAGGTGACAACAGTCTTCCATTTGTGCTTTCTTCCGCTCGGCCATTTCACAGCTGTCCTGGATCGCCCCCTTGAGGATGCAAGGTAATTACCTCCACAGGGGCATAAGAACGCATATTGAGTATGTACAACTGGGCCGTGCTTTTGCTGTAGGTTAGCCCGCCGTTGTCATTTGCGTTCGTGTACATACTTAGGGCATGTTTCGGGCAGAAGACATAATCCACCAAACATTACTAAAATAGTGTAAAACAAGAGAGATGGTAAACACACAGAAGATACTATCACTTTAATCCTAAGATTGATTCCTGGGCCCAGGACCAAAGCTATCCTGCGATAACTAGGTCCACTGCGGGATGATAGGTGTGCGATGTATGCACGTGTCAGTGCAAACAAACGTATGACCGTATGTGTGTATACAGAGTCCTGTATGTCATGTGATAGCAATAGATACAGAAAATGCAATCAAGATACTCCACTTCATAGCAATGCTAGGCCTAATACAACTGTAGGCCTTAGCACTCACACCAGCAGGTCTGAACCAGCCCAGCAGTACCAGTGTGAGTTCCAGCACGCCACATCACATGAGTATTTTCGCATCAATTTTATTTCTGTACAGCTTTAAAATCACAATGTCCAGGGTATATTTGGCCCAGACTAACAGATTCGTATGTGGTAATAAGTACATAGAACACTAGGATTAACCGTTACACTACATTCCGCCCATTATAATGATTTAATCCCGGTCACATCACCCCAAAATCACTTTAAAATGTAACCTAGGCTAGCCTTCACACATCTATCCAGAATGTCAACCAAACAGTTGAATTTGTAAAAATCGTGATATGATTTTTTGAATCCTCTGATCCTCCAAAGCCCGTACACGTTGAGATGGACAAACACATCGTTGTCAATGTATTATAATTACGCACAATATTGCTGGGATTATTTCGGTATTACTAGGCGCGCCATCTGTACAGTGACGCAATAACGTGCCCCTGCGCCGCCGCGTGAGAGACCCCTATTGTGTTGATTACAGGCGCCATTTTGGGTGAAGCTCGGGAACGGCTATTTAGGAGTGGGAACTTAAGGCATTTCAATATTGGATTAACCTAACGTTATTCCGTTGATATTATCTTTCAATATAGCATCTTCAGTCTTTTCATACTGCGAAGAACAAAATATCCACGCGTATAGGATTTAATGCACGAGTAGCCTAAGGTTAGCTAGCCAGCTAAGGCGGAAGAAAAACGGCTAGCTAGAGTGTTTGTGGGAGGTCAAGAGGCCCGTGGAAGAAGACTTGAAGTTAAAATCTCTCCGAGGTAATGCTGGTGAACATTTAAATAAAAGCAGTGTTATGTTAATATAGTTATACATGTGGATCCCCGACTGTTGATCAGTCATATTTAAATGCTCTTAAGTTTGATAACTTAGCAATATAGCTGGGTGTTGTGGGCTGTTTCCGATATAAATTATGTTGTCAGTAACGCTGTCTGGCCGTAACGACGCGTTTCCAGGACAAGTTTGTTAGGGCTAGCCAACTAGCTAACGTAATGTTAGCCATATCTAGTGGGTACATTTTTCTACAATGTTAGCTAATCGAATATTGTAGTTAATGGTAATTGGAAATCTAGCTAGTAAACCAATGCTTTGTATTTGTACCTGAGCAGGTAGCCAACAACGCTATCTAGTTAGCTAGGCAAACAATCATTGATGGCTAGCAAAACATACCCACTGGCTAATTTGTGGTATTGTTAGCCGTCATATACATATACATATTGACGTTATGCCAATGATTGTAATATGCTAACTTAGATTATGAAAGTGAGTTATATATCTGGCTACGTTAGACGTTGGTTTAAAATTGTCTGGCTTGTTAAAGCATACAAGTAGACTATCAATACATTTGATTGGCTGTATCGTTCATATCGCGTTAGCACAGTTTTCTAATGCTACACCTAACTGGAGGTAATTTATTGGCTAGCAAGCTTGTTGCTGTTAATTTGGCTATTTGCTTGCTGAATAGCTCTTGGTGCAATATGATTGCCCGTACCTGCTGGCTTATAGCTAGTTGATGCTTTTCTAACGTATGGTTATACTGTAGGCTTTTTGACAGGCAGCACCGTTTCTCTGATCTGGACAATTTAGGAGCACACAGCAAAATTGAGGAACAAAAGCTGCACATGCAATTTGCATGTTTTTCCTACGACAGAATCATGTTAAAAACTGTCAACAATACACCTGAGTGTTTTCTACAAAGCTGTTGTCCAGTGCTCTGGTTTACAGTGCATGGGTGGGGGTTCTGCAGCTTTTCCCATCTTGTCTCAAAAATATATTATCTCTGAAATATGCCTCTAATATAAAAATATAAGTAGAATGTATTTCCTCCTTTTGTGTATGTGAGGACAGTTGTAACCCATTGCATCTGGCTGTAGTTTGTGGTGTTATTATACTTTCAGTTTTCATGTTTCAGTGCATGAATGTTTTACAAATGCATGAATGAGTGAGGATGAGATATATTACTGGTGACAGTGCTGAGGCGTAGCTGTATCGCAGCAGTTAACACTTGAGATCTGGAATTTGCAACTATCTGAAACAGGGATAAAATGATGGTTGAAAGATGGTACACGCTGACGATTGATTCTGTGTGCGGACTGTTGTGGGAACATGAGGTCGATGGATGTGTTGCCTAGAAAACTCCACTGAATGGGCCACAGTCCACAGCGTCTTGCTGGTCTTGACCGAGGAGAGACGGCCAAGTTGCTTTGTGCCGCCGCTGTTCGCTGGATGCGATGCTTGTACGACTTCACTGAACACGCATTCTTTCTCACTTAACACGCATTCTTTCTCCCGACAGCTTACAGGAAACATGGCTGACGATTTTGATATTGAAGCGATGCTCGAGGCTCCTTACAAGAAGGTGAGTGAAATGTGTAGGGACTGGAAGTTTTAGGATGGGGAGGGTAGGGGATGGGAGGGGAGGAGTGGGAGGGAGGGTTCAGTGCACTACACATTAAACTGCTTTCTGTGTTACCCTCTCATTGCCCAAAACCCTTTAAACTGACTTATGTGTGTTTGGGGGGGGGACTGTTTAATGTGATGTGATGTTGTAGTTCCACTTCAGAACTTTGAATAAACGCCCATCTATCTCTTTTTGTAGACTTGCCTAACGATATCTCACCTCTACTCCCATGAATTCACCTTTGATTCCAGTGTGAACTGTCAAAAAATAAGGTAGTAATTGCACAATGTATTGATGTACTGTGGTCCCTAGGTAAAAACAAATAAAAAGATAAAAAAGGGGAAAAAAGAAAGGAGGAACTCATGATTACACATCCAAGCACCTGTTCGGTTGCGACAAGGTGAATACAGTGGATGAAGCGTTTAGCCTAACACATGTACCATGGAGACAGTATTCAAATTTTCTGTTCACACGGTAAAGGCCTAATTATACCTTGAAGCTTTTGTATTATATTCTACATTTTATTTCTTTCCTTTCGTCTGTTTTGTAAAATTGTACCTGGTATAACGTATTGATGTAGCCTAGTGAGTTGTATATTTAATTCAAATAGTGGATTTAGTTTTGTTTGTGAATAACTTGTTTTGCAAACAGCTAATTGTTAGTAAATGTGTCCAACTGAATATTGTACAATAATGGAAAAACGTATTTTTAAAAACTCAAGACTAGTTTTCTGTTGGTGCTGCCGCAGTTCTAGCCACGGCCAGTAGGGGGAGAATGCAATGGTGAAATGTGAATACTGTCTCTTCACCCCAGTCGATTGTGATTGTTTGGTACATGAATTAGCATCTGTACTTTTTCTGCATGCCTGTGCACCTGTTGGTGACCTTTGCAACTTTCCAAAAGTGTACTGAATAACAGTATTTATTTATAATATTTTATATGCTAATCCCATAGTTCCCACACCGTTCTGGGACCCTGTAAAGCTAATATCACAGTTAATATTTTTTTCCCAAAAAACAAAACCTAAAAAAATAAAACATCTGCCAAACATGGAACACCTCCATGCAGCTGTCTACGTTGCTATGGAGTTTCATGAGGTTGAACTGGTGGAATTAATTTTTATTTTTTTTATTCATTAAAATTTTGCTTTTCTGGTTTGATCTTCTGGGAGTGGACATTACTAAGCAGTGTGAATCCCTGTCTACTTCAGGGCGAGATGTGACATCAGGCTCATACAGTCCGGGGGGAAGATGGCTGGAATGGCACCCACCACTGGAACTCGATTAGTGGCTGGCTGCTAGCGTGGCACACGCGCGCTCTTAGGCAAAGCTAGCCTGGGTACTGACCGGGAGAGCTAACCCCGGCCAAAACCGCTAAACCCGCCCCTTTTTCAGGGCACACCAGGAACTTACTCACACCTTTTTATTTAGCACTGTATATGGCTCGGATGGGTTGATTAGTCGCAGATGTGTTTAAAAGAAAGGAGGTGGAGGAGGAGGAGGAGGAGAAAAAGGTAAAAAGAAAAAAAAAAGGTAAAAAAAAATAACAGCAATATATGTAAGAAGGAACCTGCTGTATGTTTGTCCAGAGCCCTAGAACCCTGTATGAATACTTTAATAATGATAATATTTTATATTTTCTCTTGTTCCCATCCCCCCCTTTTTACCCTGTCGACTTGAAATGTTGCCTCTTCGTCTTCATGATGTTCTTCTATCAACCTTGCTTAGGATGAGACCAAGCCCTCTAGTACCAATGGCACCGAGGAACGCAGCAAGAAGTGAGTACAGCATTTTGCGACCGATGGTCGGTTGGTGAACAGCTTATAGGGCATTGGCTTTTGTTGGGGTTTGCATGGTCTTAAAAACATAATAATAAAATGACAGTTGGATTAGTCATAGAAAGTGGTCAGCTGTCTGTCCTTAACGTAGTGTTACTATGGTGGATTGGTGGTGTTTAAAGGGGAATTGCACTTTCAAACACATATGGGCTTATTTTGTTTATATTGTCCTTCTAATGAATTTGTCGACCTTCATTTTTCGATTACTTATTTCATTTTAAATGTGTAATGTTAGAAACAATTACCTTTTTTTTTTGCGCAAGTCCACATAGTAGTACTGTTTCCGGTTTTTTTTTTTCGAAGAAAAGCATAGCGTTGAAGTCGCGCAATGATATGCTGCCTAGGTCTTCTACCTGAATTTGTAATTGTAAGCAACAAAACATTGTAAAATATTATCAAAACGAAATAAGTAATCGAAAAATGAAAGTCGACACGTTCATTAGAAGGAAATTAGAGATAAAATAAGCCCATATGTGTTTTCAAGTGTGATTCCCCTTTAACTGTGTCTGTAAGTACTTGGCTCATTCCAATCACCTGTTTTATCTGTCCTTGTCTCCTCGGTCCTGCCCGGACCTGGAAATAGATTTTTCGTAACGTGCGATGTGTAAATGATCGACCTGTGGGTCTGCCTCTCCCTTTTTTGCCACGTTTGTAATTCAAACATGCCATGTGGGTTCAGACACCTGACTGAACAAGGGTGTTCCACTTGCCTAATGCCCGTTTCCTTGATTCCTCCATCCTCGCGTCCTTTCCTTGTGTCCTCCATTGGGTGGAGCTAAGGAAGCGAGGAAAGGATGGAAGGAGGTAAAATGAGCGAATGGAATGGGCCGTTTAGTGAGTGTTTAGTGAGTGTTTGCTCTGTAAGGTAAATGGTCGTACGGTGACGCTGGTGTTGCGGCGCTGTTCACGCGCCGCGTGTTTTAACGTCCTCCCGTCATCTCCTGTCCCCGGCAGGAAAAAGAGGAGCCGGAGTCGCAGCCAAAGCCGCGACAAACGGAGGAGCAAGAGCCGCGATCGCAAGAAGAGCCGGGAGGGGCGGCGCAGCCGGAGCCGCGAGCGCAAGCGCAGCCGCAGCCGCGAGCGCAAGCGCAGCCAGTCCCGCAGCCGCGAGCGCTCCGGCCGCTACCGCGCGCGCAGGAGCCCCTTGTAGGTCCCGCCGACCGCCCGCGTCCCGCCTGTCTGCTGTACCGCGCGGCCCCTAAAGCCCCCTGCTCCTCACCCAGGGAGATTAGACTCACCCAAAGCCCCCTGCTGCTCACCCTGGGAGATTAGACTCACCCTAACGCCCCCTGCTGCTCACCCTGGGAGATTAGACTCACCCAAAGCCCCCTTCTGCTCACCTAGGAGATTAGACTCACCCTAAAGACCCCTGCTGCTCACCCTGGGAGATTAGACTCACCCAAAACCCCCTGCTGCTCATTCAGGGAGATTGGACTCACCCAAAGCCCCCTGCTGCTCACCCTGGGGAGATCAGACTCACCCAAAGCCCCCTTCTGCTCACCTAGGAGATTAGACTCACCCAAAACCCCCTGCTGCTCACCTGGGAGATTAGACTCACCCAAACCCCCTGCTGCTCACCCTGGGGAGATTAGACTCCCTAAGCCCCTGCTCCTCACCCAGGGAGATTAGACTCACCCAAAGCTCCCTGCTGCTCACCTAGGAGATTAGACTCACTCAAAACCCCCTGCTGCTCACCTGGGAGATTAGACTCACCCTAAAGCCCCCTGCTGCTCACCCTGGGGAGATTAGACTCACCCTAAAGCCCCCTGCTGCTCACCCTGGGGAGATTAGACTCACCCTAACGCCCGCTGCTGCTCACCCTGGGAGATTAGACTCACCCTAAAGCCCACTGCTGCTCACCCTGGGGAGATTAGGTTTATCCTGTCCCTGAATCAGGGCTGTTCATATTTGTAGCTTTAGACCATTGGTTGAAGGTTAAAGTTTAACATGTTTAAGCTAAGTAATAAGACGGCACTAGCTCACACACTGCTCTCGCTCTTCCCGCTGCGCAGTCAGACTCCCTTCTCTCAGTGATCGCAGCCGCTGCGGTATGTGAATTACTCACTGAGAGACGGTCGCTATGGTAATGGGTCTCCAACAGTAATTGTCATCAGGGCACATCAGCACAAAGTCGCAGTGCACTCTAGCTGCGTTTCATCAGCACTTTAATATACCACTAGCTTTTATGTATTACAGTGCCTTGTTTTAATGACAAATGAGTGTGTAAGAATTGTGGCATATTGAAATAAAGCTAGACCGAAGCAGGCAAGGTCATTGAGGATTGATTGTACTGCAGGATCCTTGTTGCGTGGGTGCTGTAACTGTGGGGAGATGATTGACAGCTGTCGTCACTAAGCAAAACCTTGTGTTTGATTTCAGCTCTGGGCCCAAATTTAATGGCGGCGCCAGGGGGAAGATCGGTCCGCCTCTTGCCATCAAAATCAGGTTTTTATGACCCTGTTTGCTTTAGTGTGGGTGCGTGTCTGTTCAGTGTGAACCCTAAACACAGTAATATACACGGGCCCTGGGCTGCACTGGCTCACCTGCTCCTGTCTCTGCTCTCTGTGCAGCCGCAGACGCTCCCGAAGCAGAAGCCCCTTCAAGAAGGACAAGAGCCCAGTGAGGTCAGCCAATCACATGGCAGCCTGAGTCTGTGTAAAGCAATAACACGGCAGCCTGAGTCTGTGTAAACCAGTCACACTGCAGTCTGAGTTAGTATGAGCCAATCACATGGCAGTCTGAGTGCGTCTGAGCCAATCACACGGCAGTATGAGTCAGTCTGAGCCAGTCACTGGGCAGCACTGTGTATGTGTACGAGTCCATGATCCAGACTCCTGGTCTTTCTCAGGTTGGTAGAGATGCAGTCTTGGTACAGCTTTACAGCCCATAGTGCCATTTCAGCCTCTGAGTAAACTCATACAGCTGAGTAACCAATGGCTCCAATCAGGCCAAGCTTGTTGGTTGAAACAAATAAAACTCAAAGTTTCAGCATAAACATGCATTGTGGACGCGTGGTAATGCAGGAGCTGCGGTTGATGCTGGCGGTTGAAGCGTTCTCTGCTGCCGCGTGTCTGGAGCTGACCCCGCGCTCTGTGCCGTTCACAGGGAGCCCATCGACAACCTGACCCCGGAGGAGCGGGACGCCCGCACCGTCTTCTGCATGCAGCTGGCGGCCCGAATCCGGCCGCGGGACCTGGAGGAATTCTTCTCTGCCGTGGGGAAGGTGCGTACCTGCCCGGCACACGCGTGTCCCAGCTAACGGGCTCTCCGCGGGGGTACAGGGGCAGCGTCCGGCCTGTCTGCTTTAAACCCAAACCGCTGGGCTGAGGACGTTTTTACAGCACATTTATGTGGCAGACTCAAACCGACGTCCAAAGCAACGTACACTAAGTGCATACTGAAGGTCATTGGAACAACTACAGAACACGGGTCCCATACGATACAATTCTCATTGAGGGTCTGTTATCCGTAGGCATGGGAATAAGGTATAGTGAGCACAGGTTACGTTAGTAAGGTTACAGCAAGTTTAAACTAGAAGGTGAAGCGTGATCACAAGAGATATGATAAAGAGCTACAACATCGAGATGAAGATACGAGTGCAACAGGAATGTGCTAGAAGATCAAGATGCAAGTGAGACATGTTTTGACTTTGCCACAGTCGCTGTAGCGCTTCCCACATAGGTGTGATGGTTTCTCCACACCTTTCTGAGGTCACTAGGCCTGGGGAAGATGGGATACGAGTGGGCTTGGCAAAATGTAGCATCTTTAAAGAGGTAAAACTTGTGAATGTGGCAGCAAATGTGGAAAGGCAAGCCAAGCCATTTTTTATCTAGCAGTCAAGTTGAAACATACATGTGAGTTTTCTGTTTTATTTTTTTATAATTATTTCCCTGGTGTGATGAACCCCCCTCTCCTGTCCTGCCTGGTTTGCAGGTGCGTGATGTGAGGATGATTTCGGACAGGAACTCCCGGAGGTCGAAGGGCATCGCCTACATCGAGTTTGTGGAGGTGAACTCTGTGCCCCTGGCCATCGGGCTGACGGGGCAGAGGCTGCTGGGAGTTCCCATCATCGTGCAGGCCTCGCAGGTGAGAGAGCGAGCGCTGCCCTGGGACCGAGCGCCTTAAACTAACTACCCCCCCACCCCGTTGGTTTAACACAACCCAGGTTGCAAGGAAGACCGCTGCAATAAATTCATTCAGCTTTTTCTTCTCTCCCCCCCCCCACAGCCGAATGTTAATTTTTCTTTTTATTTTATTTTATTTTTTTGAATTCGCGCATGCACGCACGTACACACTTTCTCTTATGCACGCACACGCACACACGCACAGTAACTGACCCTCCCTCTCCCTCCCCCTGCAGGCGGAGAAGAACCGTGCCGCGGCCATGGCGAATAACCTGCAGAAGGGCAGCGCGGGGCCCATGAGGCTGTACGTGGGCTCCCTGCACTTCAATATCACCGAGGACATGCTGCGGGGCATCTTTGAGCCATTCGGCAGGGTACGCCCCCCCCCCCCCCCCGAACAGACAGACACGCTCACGCACACCCCCAACACACGCACACACTTACGTACGCACTTACGCACGCACGCACACACACACTCACATACACACACTCACATACGCACACACAAGCATGTGCTCACACACGCGCATCAGGGTACAGCACTCTGTCAGCATCTAAGGAAATGCTGACTCATTGAAGAAAAGAGGTTAGCTTTCCTTCCCCCCCCTCCCCCCCCATTTTCAAATTCAAATAGTTTTTTCTTCAGGAAGTAGCTTAGTAAATATTACCTGTGCATACAGCAGCATAAGCACGGCACAGTCTGCAGTAAATGCCGTATCCCCACGGTATCTGCAGTGACAGCCATGAGTCTCATCCCCACATGGGTGGACACAGCTTTGATTTTGTATCCCAAACTTTCTCTCTCTCTCTCTCCCCCCCGGCAGATCGAGAGCATTCAGCTGATGATGGACAGTGAGACGGCTCGGTCCAAAGGGTACGGCTTTATCACGGTGAGCATCAGTAAGCGTACGGAAACCGCTTCACTCCTGTCCCTGCAGATTCTCTGACCAGCTTCCTTTACCCACACAGTGCTGTGGCTGTTAGCAGATCTTTCTGCATGTTGGGAGGGAGCAGTTAAATGGTTAATGGGATTAGTGTTTTATATGTCAGAAGTAAGCCTGTAGAGGGCAGTGTAGAGCAGCCCTGAGTTTGGCCTTTTCCTCAGGTTGCTTGTATTTGTTCACATTGAGTCAAGTTCATTGCTCAGACCTGCTATGGTGGGTTATATTTGACATTTTACTGATTCTCTAAAATATATATATATACACATATATATATATATATATATATATATATATATATATATATATATACCTTTTTTTGTAAACTTGAATACTCATAGGTGCATTTTATGAAATGCCAGATTTTCCTTACCTGAGCAGGTATTTAATGGACATTCAGACGGCTCAGTCGTCTGTGCCAAATGCCTCATTACCTCTGGTTGGCTTGTTTCTTTTACCTTTACTCTGAAACATTTAGCTGCAGATAAACTTGTACAGCTTAATTTTTTCGTTCAATTAGTTGTTATTAGCGTACATGTTGGCTGTACAGTGTTGATTGGCTGTGGTGAATGTGTTTAATTGGCTGTGGTGAATGTGTTTCCCTCCCCGGTAGTTTGCGGACGCTGAGTGTGCTAAGAAGGCTCTGGAGCAGCTGAACGGGTTCGAGCTGGCCGGGCGGCCCATGAAGGTGGGTCATGTGACCGAGCGCACGGACGCGTCCACCGCCAGCTCCTTCCTGGACAGCGACGAGCTGGAGAGGACCGGCATCGACCTGGGCACCACCGGCCGGCTGCAGCTCATGGCCCGGCTGGCCGAAGGTACTGTAGCCTTCCACACTGACTCTTACAATTACTCTTCTGCGCTGACTCTCCATCACTTACTCTCCATCACTTACTCTCCATCACTGACTCTCCATCACTGACTCTCCATCACTTACTCTCCTACACTGACTCTCCATCACTTACTCTCTTACACTGACTCTCCATCACTTACTGTCTTACACTGACTCTCTTACACTTACTCTCTTACACTGACTCTCCATCACTTACTCTCCTACACTGACTCTCCATCACTGACTCTGTTACACTGACTCTCCTACACTGACTCTTACACTTACTCTCTTACACTGACTCTCCTACACTCACTCTCTTGCACTGACTCTCCTACACTAACTCTCCATCACTTACTCTCCTACACTGACTCTCCTACACTGACTCTCCTACACTGACTCTCCTACACTGACTCTCCTACACTGACTCTTACACTGACTCTCCTACACTTACTCTCTTACACTGACTCTTACAATTACTCTTCTGCACTGACTCTCCATCACTTACTCTCTTACACTGACTCTCTTACACTGACTCTCCTACACTGACTCTCTTACACTGACTCTCCTACACTTACTCTCTTACACTGACTCTCTTACACTGACTCCTACACTGACTCTTACACTTACTCTCTTACGACTCTCCTACACTGACTCTCCTACACTGACTCTTTTACACTGACTCTCCATCACTGACTCTCTTACACTGACTCTTCCACTGGGACTCTTCTACACTGACTCTTCCACTGAGACTCTTTTACACTGACTCTTCCACAGTGACTCTTACATAGTCAGTGGCTGTTCCACACTGACTATTCTACACTTTATGGTTGACCTTGTATTCTCTGTTTATTTGCCAAACATCGTAAAGGGAAAGTAAGGAATGTGTGTGTGTTCCTGCAGGCACTGGGCTGCAGATTCCTCCAGCGGCCCAGCAGGCCCTGCAGATGAGCGGCTCCATCCCGTTCGGCGCCATGGCGGCTGTAACAGGTGAGCTCTCTCAGGCTGACGCCACCTGTGACTCCCAGCACCTTCCATCGGCGTCATGTGACCTCATATCTCACCGACCTGCTCCATGGTTCATGGTGTGTGTGTGGGTTCAGCAGAGGGGCAGAAATCTTTCTGTGTGTGATCACTGGCTTAAAACTAGTGCAGATAATTATGAGTATGAGCATGAAGAATCATCTTCTCACAGCATAGATACGCGTCCAACATGTCCCTATGCCATCTGTGCACATGGAGTCTCACAGTGGTCATAAACACTGCATCACAGTCCTGTGTAAACACTGCATCACAGTCCTGTGTAAACACTGCATCACAGTGCTGTGTAACTGGGCAGGTCGCTGTTCTGCTGCAGTCAGTGTGTGACGTTACACCTTTGTAAGAACGGGTGGTTTTCACAAAATGGCAGCCGTGTCCTTCCTGTGTGTTGGGTCTTGGATCCGTGCTTACCGAGGGCAGCAGAATGCCCTCAGACGCCCCCGGATTTTCCTGTCCCCGCTCGTCCACCCTGATTGGTCAGCTGGGGATTCCGGGTCTCGGGGTTCTGTTTGTCTGTCTGTCCATTCTAAATCCCAACGTTTGGCCACAGAAACCTGGACGTCTGTCAAAGACCGAAAAGCATGTGGATGTGCGCTTGTAATATCGACACAAGTAGATACTGGAGATCACTTCCAGATCTAGGGAAAGTTTTCCAGCCTGCTTGTTCTGTATCGTGTTTTATTGTTTTTAAGAAAAACTGAAACGTAGCTTTAGCGTAAAAACATCCGTTCATTGTGCACTTGTCATGCCCATCTTCACAAAGTCCACAGTTAGATTTTTTTTTTTAATTAGTTTTTTAAAATTCTGTTTCCATGGAAGTACACATTGATAATTTTGTTTCTTCTGATCCTGTAGATTTACAAGCAAGGCTGACCCAACCCTCAGAAGGTGAATTTGATACCCTTGTCTAAAGCATGATCCCACCCCACATACGAGCTTTCTCCCCCAGCTAAGAAAGGGGGAGAAAGACTGAGTTTGTGTGCGTCTGTTTGTGTGTGTGTGTGTGTCTCTGTGTTCCTAACCAGTAGAATGGTAGGATATCTTATCTGTTGCCTCCTTGTGGTCACTAGGGGTCAGTGCGGTCCTTGTACTAATGTGGAAGACGGCCTGTGTGTGGTATAGGCGGATTAACGCTGTCTTGGAGATCCTTTTTCTGGGAATTCCTGTTTTGGTCTTGGTTGCGGGGGTGGACTGGCAGTATGGGAGTGGTTTTATGGGTATTGTGGGGGTGGACTGGCAGTATGGGAGTGGTTTTATGGGTATTGTGGGGGTGGACTGTCCGTATGGGAGTGGTGTTATGGGTATTGTGGGGGTGGACTGGCAGCATGGGAGTGGTGTTATGGGTAGGATGTGTCAGAATGCATCGTGTGGAGTGCAGTTTCAGACCTCATAGCGGTTACGCAGAGCAGTAGGTGGGATGCAGTCACACCGTACCGGAGTTGGGTGAGTCACTCCAGGGAGAATGCACTGAGCTCTGGGGTATAACACAGTACTGATCCGTAAGGCACCATGTATGGAATCACTGCTTTTTAAAGAATGATAAGACTGCCCATCAGCAGCAAGGGCAAACAGATTCTGTGTGACAATTTGATTTGTTTTTTTCAGTCACATGTAAGCTGCAAGGCCTAGCTGCTGATTGGCTGTCTTATCGGCAGCCAATAGGTGTCAGGGGTATGTTTTCCCGGAAGTATTTCGCATGGCCTCTGATGTTTGGTTATTTACTAACGCATCAGGGCGGAGCGGGTGGGGGACGGACGCGGAGCGCGAGCAGACTGATGGCCTCCGGCCTGCACCTAGCACACGAGTTGTGGTTATTTTCTGTTGGGATATAACGGTTTAAATTTGTTCTGTTTTGTAGCTGCAGCCATCAGCCCTGCCCTCAACCTGAACCTGAATGTGAACACCCCCCTGAACCTGCCCACACAGCCGCTGGCCACCCACTGCTTTCAGCTGTCCAACATGTTCAACCCGCAGTCGTGAGTACCGCCGCACTACTTGGACCCCCCCTGATGAGCATTCACTGCTTGCGTCTGCTGGGGATGAATAGAAATGTACAAGTCCATTTATTTAACGGGAGAAGAGTTTTAAAGAACCGCCAAGGGTATGCAGCACTTTGCGTAAATTGCTTTGTGGTGATTGATTGTGGTGATCTGCCTTCTGGGCAAGTGGGAAGGGTTGTCTGTAGAAGTGATCTTTGTAGCACCATGCTGTGGAAGGTGAACCCATGGAGAGAGATTAAAGGTGGGGGGGGGGTGCAGACACCGAGGAGCTGTCATCAGTTCCTGTTTCGCTCTCGGTTTCGCAGGGAAGACGGTCCCGGCTGGGATGTGGAAATTCAAGATGACGTCATTGAAGAGTGCAACAAACACGGAGGCGTGGTGCACATCTACGTGGACAAGAACTCGCCACAGGTAAGAGCTGCCTGTCTGAAACGAGCTGGGCAGCTGCCCTGCTCACACCGCACAGGAGGATCACATGCAGATGTAGACCCTGTTGATCATGGTTTAACTCTCTCAAAAAAGGCTCAGTGTTTAGCTATTTTATTCTAAACCAGTTTAAAAAATTTTTTTTATTTTTTATTTTTTTTTTTTACAAGTTCTTGTCAAGAGTACTGTAAGAAAGATATGCAGGCTGTGGAAAAGGTTCAGAGAAGGGCAACTAAAATGGTTGCTGATATGAATGTTAGAAGTTATGAAGAAAGAATTAAAGGTACTTTATCTCTTCTTGCTTGGCAAAAAGTCTTGGGAACGATTTGATTGAGGCTTTTAAATTCATAAAGGTGATTGATTAGCAAAATTAACTACGATCATGTGCTTCACCTTCTAGTTTAAACTCGCTGTAACTACTATTTTTCTGGTTGAGTTCTGTCAGTAAAACGAGGGGGAGGTGCTCTTTTCCCTGTCTCATTAACCTCTGTCCCGCTGTTTTAGGGTAACGTGTACGTGAAGTGTCCCACAATTCCCGCTGCCATGGCCGCAGTGAACGCTCTACACGGCCGGTGGTTTGCAGGTGTGTAAATGTGTGTGCGCATGGAGGTGGTTTGCAGGTGTGTGCATGTGTGTGTGCATGGAGGTGGTTTGCAGGTGTGTAAATGTCTGTGTGCATGGAGGTGGTTTACAGGTGTGTAAATGTGTGTGTGCATGGAGGTGGTTTGCAGGTGTGTAAATGTGTGTGTGCATGGAGGTGGTTTGCAGGTGTGTAAATGTGTGTGTGCGCATGGAAGTGGTTTGCAGGTGTGTGAATGTGTGTGCATGGAGGTGGTTTGCAGGTGTGTAAATGTGTGTGTGCATGGAGGTGGTTTGCAGGTGTGTGTAAATGTGTGTGCATGGAGGTGGTTTGCAGGTGTGTAAATGTGTTTGTGCATGGAAGTGTTACAGGTGTGTAAATGTGTGTGTGCATGGAGGTGGTTTACAGGTGTGTGAATGTGTGTGTGCATGGAGGTGGTTTGCAGGTGTGTAAATGTGTGTGTGCATGGTGGTGGTTTGCAGGTGTGTAAATGTGTGTGCGCATGGAGGTGGTTTGCAGGTGTGTAAATGTGTGTGCGCATGGAGGTGGTTTGCAGGTGTGTAAATGTGTGTGTGCATGGAGGTGGTTTGCAGGTGTGTGAATGTGTGTGTGCATGGAGGTGGTTTGCAGGTGTGTAAATGTGTGTGCGCATGGAGGTGGTTTGCAGGTGTGTGAATGTGTGTGTGCATGGAGGTGGTTTGCAGGTGTGTAAATGTGTGTGTGCATGGAGGTGGTTTGCAGGTGTGTAAATGTGTGTGCATGGAGGTGGTTTGCAGGTGTGTGAATGTTTGTGCATGGAGGGTGCTGTTGGTTTAGAAAGTAAAATGTCCTTAAATTCTGAATCCAGCGGTTTTGTTAATGTTTTAATTATGTTTCTCTCCCCCCCCCCCCCCACAGGTAAAATGATCACGGCCGCGTACGTTCCCCTCCCGACCTATCACAACCTGTTCCCGGACTCCGTCACAGCCACTCAGCTGCTGATGCCTGCTCGCCGATGATCGGGACCCCGCCCACCGAGCCGCTGTGTGTGGGGCCCCCGGGGGCCCGGGGCCGAACGGCGGCGGGTCCCAGCCCGGCACACAGCCCTGTACATATGACCCGAGAGGCGTCCTGTCGGGACACACACCGCCCCGTCCCGACCAGGCGCTGCCCCTCATTCTGTGAAGTTTTTAATTTATAATGTTTTTTTGCATTGATTTAAATAAATAAAAAATTCAAAAAACCTAAAAAGACAAATAATAAAAAAATAAAAATATAAAAAAACACACACTCACACACACACACACACACTCACACACACACACACACACACACACACACACACTCACTCCCCACACACACACACACACACACACACACACACAGGCTTAATTGTGTAATTACACCCGTGCCCAGGTGCTGATTGTAGGCATCGTGCGTGAAGTCTCAGTCTGTATTATACCGAGGGAGACCGTCGCTCCAGCTTACCCTGCGTCGGTCTCCTGTCTGTCGGCCATCTTGTCGTTTGTACGTTGTTAAACCTGCAGTTGTTTTGTGCTTTAGAGGCGTTTTATTTTTCCTACTTTACTGGAAGTGTATAATAAAAAAACGGTATGATACCTTCAGACACCAAAAAAGAAAAAAAACTTTTGCGGAGGAGGAGAGGAAGTTTGGGCTGTACTCTTCTGTTTTGAGCTCTGTGAGCTGGGGAGATCCTTTCATCCGTGTGTCTTCTCAGACCCTCCCTCTCTTTCTAGCCTTTTTGTAATCGAGATTTCATTTTGTAAAGAGTTCTTGATTAAATTTCTTTCAAATTAAGCCTCCTGTGGTTGTCCTTGTTTTTTTTTTCCCCATCGGTGTGAGTCAGTGGAGTTCAGAGGGACTTTTATTTGTCTAACACTTAAGCATATACAGCACAAAGCGCTTTACAGAGATTAAACATTTTAATGGCCATTTATGGAAAATAAGTCAACAATAAATTTATTTATAAAATAAGGAGCTCATGAAAGCAACACCAAAAATGTGTTTTAATATGCGACTTAAAAGAAGACTGATTCAGCAGGTCAAATGTGTGCACCATTTAGACCTGCTTTTCTTTATTTCTCTATCCACAAACGAAGGTGTAATTGAATAAATTTACCGAGCGATGTGGTGCAGATAATGCTGCAGGCTCTGACACTGACTGATTCTGCACATCTCGCTTGGCTATGGGTCGTATTTAACGTGTTTTAATTACGCTGAGTGTGCGGAATTGCCTGTAACGGCAGGTGTGCACCGGAGTAGCGTGCTTACTCAGAAAGCCCTGTCACGCTTTCACTTCTAATTATTAAACAGTTTCTCATTACGTAGCAGGCACTCTTATCCAGAGTGACTTACACAACTTGTTTTTTTTACATAACATTTGCATTGCATCCATTTATGCAGCTGGATGCTATGCTGGGGCAATGCAGGTTGGGTCCCTTGCTTGGGGTGTGGTGGTGGTGGTGGTGTCCTACCCAGAGATTGAACCTGAGACCTTTGGGTTTCAAGGCCAGCTCCATGCCCATTATGCTACACTGCCACCCACCACCTCTGCATCCTATCTTGATTTAAATGATCATTATAGCCCTAAGTTGACGTCAGTAGGAGCTAACTCTGCTTATGTATGCCCAGCTGGGAACGCAGACGGTCCTCATCTTGTGTTCCAGTTTAACGTCTGTCCTCTGCCAATCCATGAATTTGGCTTAGTCAAATATTATATAATTTTCTGAATTATAAAATCTTTCAGAAAGAAATATTGAAATACAAAGAGTCTTGAATCCAAACATCAGCGCTCCCTCTGAAAAAGCAGAGCTCAGTAGTAAGGCCGAGTAAAATATTAAAATGAAATAGCAGAAATTTCTGTCCGTCTTGCCTCTAAGATATACTGAGCTGTACAACGCAGGGCATTAAACAGGAATGACATACTTCTTATGTGGTGGTCCCAGTGTACATGTGAATGTTTGGATGTTGCAAGTCTAACGATTGTTGTTTTAGAAAAGTTCATAAATGGTATAAAGCACGAGGGAAACCGGGCTTGTAATGCAGAAGGTTGTGGCTTTGATTCCCTGCCGCACTGCTGCTGTTGAGCCCTTGAGCAAGGTGGTGGTTTGAGTTTTGAATTTCCAGCTCTGTTTGTGGACTGTATGCACACAGAATGTAAGCTCTGTAAACGAGCAAATGCTTCTCATGAATGTTTTGAGTGTTAGTTTGTCCCTGGGTTCAACTTCACCACAAAAACTACACTTAAATTGAACCCAGGGACAATTTTGAATTATAGTGCTTTAAGAAAAATGCTGCAATATATTTAAAAAAAAAAAAACATTTGTAAATAAATCAAGAGAAAAGCAGTACTCTCGTTCAGCTGTTTGTAGTTTAATTGTGTTACAGAATAGAAGTTCTGTATATTTAAAAATATTGTAACAAGGGTCCCTTCTCAAGAAACAAAAAAACACACTATTTAAGTGAATTAAGCACTTTCCTGACCAAAAAAAAAACAAACAAAAAAACATGGGAATGAGTTTTATTGAGAGAAGTAATTTAATGTTTTTACCTTGTGTGTTGAGTCAGGGGAGAGGATCAGCAACATGTAAAAGAGTTCATATTTATCTTTTTTGTCAGCCATTTTCTTTTACAGCGGGTCTCTACAAACAGCTAAAGAAATAATACTTAATGACTTTTGCTCTTCTTAGTCCAGGATGTGTAGAGGAACAGATGGAGGGATTTATTTATTTTTATTTATTTTTTACTGTTTACTGTTTACTTTTGTCTCTTTTCTGCTCACTGAAAAAGCATCTGCTTCAGTCTCAGGGTCTCAGGCTCTGCCCATAACTTTAGCTTATTCACATTTGCCTGACAAATAAATATCATTTACTTATTAGCAGACGGGGGCAGAGACTCTGGAATGTGTGTTTGACCATTTTATTTTCATAGATACCCTAGGGACGTACTTTTTTCTTTCGATGGCGTACGCACGGCCAGTATTGTCTGGTGTACTTCCAGAACTTCTCGTCCCTCATGCCGTATATGAGCGGGCTGAGGATTCTGGGTAGCACGTAGGAGATGAGGAAGGTGAGGAAGAGGACGTGGGAGATGAGGTGGGGGTGGTAGGCGGCGATGAAGGCGTCCACCCTGGGGGTGACGTAGGAGAGCATGCAGAGCAGGAGCTGGGCGCCGTGCAGCAGGATGGTGTTCCGGGCCTTCCTGGCGGAGAGCGGGTCGGCGCTGGCGGCCCGGGCAGCGAGCAGCACGCGCAGGTAGGTGTAGATCAGCGTCAGCCAGACGAACAGCATGTAGAGCGAGTGCGCCACGCCGTTCTTCAGCTCCTGCGCGGGCGACAGGAAGGCGCTCTTGTGGTAGCACATGACCGTGGAGCGGAAGAAGGCCAGCGGCCGGTACCGCAGGACCAGCGCCAGGTCGGCCAGCCCCGGGACCACGCCCGCGCCCCAGACCAGCGCGATCAGCGCGTAGGTGCGGCGCGGCGTGCACACCTGGGCGTGCCGCAGCGGGTCGCACACCGCCACGTAGCGCTCCGCCGCCATGCCCGCCAGGTTGAGGGGCGTGGTCATGGTGGTGAAGCTGGCCACCAGCAGGAGGCAGCAGCACAGCGCCACGCTGATGCCGGGCAGCGCGTAGGAGACCACGTGCAGCGCCACGGCGACGCTCAGCTGGATCATGTCCGTCACCACCATGTGCACGTACAGGATGTAGCGCGGCTCCTCGCCCAGCGCCGCGCTCCGGAAGAAGGTCAGCACCAGGGTTCCGTTGACGTAGTTAATGCAGAACCCCAGGAAGACGAGGAAGAGGTTCTTCAGGAAGGCGTGGACGAAGGCGCTGGAGTTCGCGCTGGCGCTGGCGTTCTGAGCGGGCAGGTTGGAGTTCATAGCTCCCGCAGACTATGCCCTGCATGACAGGAGGAGAGTCAGACCTGTGCTGGGGTTTACAGGTAGAGTCTGTAAGGCTGTCATCAGCAGGTAACACCTGACAGAGGCACCAGGCCTGTACTTTGAGTGTGGATCTTTTACGAACATTATTACTGAAAGATCTGGATCTGCACTCCTCTGGGCTTAAATAAGAGAACTGTATATCTCTACTTAAGATAGATCTTACTGTTGCATCTCAATTTAAGATAGATCTTACCTTTGTAATTTATTTTAAATGGATACTTTTAAATTTTTCTGGCACATGTACAGTACTCCTTTTACATATACGCTACCTGTAAAAAAGATTCTCTGACTGGCATTTCCCCTCTGATCAGCGTGTATAGCAGTAGTGACAGTTGAGTTGCGGTTTAAAAAAGGGATAAATATCATGTAATATAAGTATGAGAAATGCTTCCTTTTACAATCCCATAAGTGCTACCTATTTACCAGGTAAATACATAGTAAAAATATCACAGAATTGGGTCATTAACACTGGTAAAAATTAGGTAAATGCTAAGAAACTCAAATACCCAGAAACACCTCCTCTATTACTTGTCAATTCAAATGGCTATGTTGTAGTTATCAAAGGTTTAGCTTGTTTATCGCCACTGTGTCACTGTGTACTTCCCAATAAATTAGACCAATACTTGCTTTCTAATTGAGGTGTTACCAAGAAAGTGTTATCTATATTCCTAGAAGGTACACAACTAAACTCAGCCCACAAACAAGCTAAACCTTTGATAACTATATGGTAGTCACTTGAACTTGATATGTAATAGTTTTAGTTCCTTAGTATGTGCATTTTTTAAAACTAATATTAATTACCCAATTATGTACTATTTTACAATGCATTTACCTGGTAAATACGTAGTACTCAGGGATTGTAAAAGGGCAGAATTACCTAATTATGTGTAATTGGATAAGTACTGTTAAATATTTCACAAACGATGGCAGTATGCGGAAACCAAACAATCTTTAGCCAGCTCTTAACCAAATGTATGTTTCTGAAATATGGTAATATAAAAAATCTGTGCTGTTATATAAAATGCCATGTTAATACTTTGTTAGATTTATATTGCTATGGAAGTGCAGAGTGAAAATGAACGGACATTCCATTGTACTGATTTAGATGTTTACCAATTTACTGAGATTTATTTATTAAGCTGTTTAACTTGCAGTTCAGTTAAAGTTCCTGTGGCTGACTTGTAAATGTTTCAAAAGATAACGACAGAACGATACGAATCCAGACCTACCTTGCCATAGGTTGATTGCTGCTGTGTTTTAGACGTGGTTTTCCGTCGTGTTTATAAACTACCCCATGCTGATTATTTCCCCCTGGGCCTGCCTACTGAAATCCCCTTGCTCCACTGCAAACTCATGATTATGACATAAACAGAATTATGTTCTATTCTATTCTATGTTATGTTCTATTGGAGCCAGTTACAGGGGCCAGAACTTGATGTGATGCAACATGAATGTTTAATGTAAGTGCAGTTTGTATCTGGATAAATCCAGTACTATAACTGAATATATATGAAAAGAAAATGATGTAATTTACCTTTCATTGGGTCTCACGTCAGTCAGAAAGCACCAAGGACAAAGGCAAGGCCATCGTAAATAAAAAAATGACACTGAAGAGAACTCCTCGGGCTACAGACTCAAGCTTGTCTGATGATAGATAGGGTGATAGAATATGGCAAGTAACAACGTACACGCATGATTAGGGTTACTGTCTGATAATAGATATGGAAAAGTTTAGCACAAGGGTCAGTCTTTGATTTGAATGGCCAAAATATTTTCACTGTTGAAAAGTGACACTATAGCTATATGTATATTGTTTTTGTCTTTTTTTTTCAGTGAAATTCATTTTTCATATTAAATAAATCTTGTATTAATTTTGTTGAATTGACAAACTGCAGTGTTTGCTGTCCAGTATTATCGAAAGATCTCATATTTGAAATACCTCATAAGACTGGAAAAAGAGGGGCTACGGTGCAAATTATAATTAGGGCAAGGAATAATTTTTCAGTGAAATTATTAAAAATAAATTACTTAGAACACATTTGTTTGTATTTCTGTCATTTTTCAGATGTAGTGTGGGTTACACACAGGCAAAGGATCTTGGGTGAAGGTCAGGGTTGTGGTGACAGGATGAAATGTAATAGTTTAATAAAGTAATTACACTTAGAATGCACAGGCCAATCGGGGATCATTGACAGGCTTAATGTATAATAACAATGTACAATATAATAACAACTTATGTTTTGTGGATATTCAGGTTTTCTTCAAGATTGAATAAAAACCCTTTGTAGTAAATTTAGTTGTTGATATTTATTACAGGTACCTCCTTCTTCATCCATTTATAGTCTAATGTGTTTTTCTGGAATAATGGGTTTTTCATCACAATTGTCTAAAGACTATTTGGAATAAATATATTTTTTTGGTCAGGAAAGCGCTTAATTCACTTAAATAGTGTGTTTGTTTGTTGAGAAGGTACCCTTGTTACAATACTTTTTCATATTTATGAAATCCATTTGATCACACATTTAAAATTTTTACATTTTTTCTTTTTCTGGACATAAGATTAGTCTTATGTACAGTATTCCTGGAAAATATGTTTTTCATCATAAATGTCAAAATATCCTTTGCAATCAATTAGTTTCTTCATATTTCTTAAGTGGATCTCATTCTTCATTGACTGAAATAATAAAATCATACATATAGCATATTCACATTATTTCCATTTTTGGACATAAGACTATAGTCTTATGCATTTTTATCATCTAATGGAAATATGGGCTTTTCATCATAAATGCATTCAATTTATTTTTTCATATTTCTGAAGAACATTCTTCTTTCTTGGAAATTATAAAATCACGCATTTAGAATTTTTGCATTTTTTAAATTTGTGGGCATTAAATTATAGCCTTATGTATTTTGCATTTTTTCTGGAAAAATTGATTTTTCATTTTAAAAACCCTTTAGAGTAATTTTAATTGTCTATATATATTAAATGTATCTTCTTCATGCATAGAAATGATTTTTGAAATCACATAAAGGATCTTCACAATTTTTCTCTTTTTGTACGTAAGTCTATATATAGAACTATGTATTCGGTCATTTTCTAGAATAACGGATTTTTCATTCTAAATGTCTAAAACCCCCATAAAATAAATTTATTTATTCATAATCATTAAATGTGCCTCCTTCTTAATCCATAGGAATTACAAAAACTCACATTGAAGATTTTCACATTTTTCCCCTTTTGCACATTTTCATGAATAATGGGTTTTTCACCATAAATGTCTATAATCTTTTTCAAACCAATTTTTGTATTTACAAGTATGAAATGCAGCTCATTCTTTATCCATTGAAATAATAAAATTTTACATTTAACATTTTCACATCTTTTTCACTTTTTGGACATAAGACTATAGTCTTATGTATTCTGTCGATTCAGTGGAAAATTGGTTTATCATAAAAAAGTCTGAAAACTCTGCAGTCAATTTATTTATTCATATTTATGCAACCTACCCCCTTCTACATCCATAGAAATAATAAAAACTCACATTGAGGGTTTTCACATTTTCCCCCCACTTTTGGACATAAGACTATTGTTTTATGCATTTTGTTAATTTTATGGAATAATTGGGTTTTTTATTCTAAATTTGTACAAACTTCTCCTAATCAATACATCTCATTCTTAATACATAGAAATGATAAAATCACGTTTGTTTTTTTCCCCTCCAATTTTTGGTGTATAGTCTTATGTAATTTCCAGATTTTCCTGAACAATGGGGGTTTCATCATTAATGTCTAAAAAGCCTTTGCATTCAATTAATTTTTTGATATTGATTAAATCTACATCCATCTTCATCCCTAGAAATGACTAAAACTCACATTGAGGATTTTTAACATGTTTTTCATTTTTGTGGACTAGACTATTGTCTATTATTCTGTTAATTTTACGGAACAATGGGCTTTTCATTTTACATTTGTATGAACTCCTAATCAATTTTGCATTCATATTCAAGAAATACATATCATTCTTAATGCATAGAAATGATAAAATCACATTTAGATTTTTTTTCAAATTTTTGGACACTAGTTTATGGTCTTATGTATTTCGCTTATTTTCTAGAATAATGGGGTTTTCATTCTATATGTCTAAACACCCTTCACAGAAAAATAGAAAATTATGCAAAGGTTTATTGAGTCAAAACAGTTGACTTTTAGCAAAATACATCATGTTGTGATTTACATTTTGAATAGATTTGAAGTCATCAGGGTACACTGCTTACTTTTTGCTTCATAGATCTTCAGTAGTTCTGCATTCACCCTCAGATGTTTGCAAACTTGTGGGCAGAGTTTAGGAACATGTAGTTTTACCTGTTTTACATGGGATCTCTCAGTATACCATTACAAACTAAAAAAGAACATTTTTGCCAAAAGATAATTGCATTTGTGGCACGTTATTATCTAAATCACAAATATATACAAATCTAAATGTATAAATGACTCCCTTCAACTAAGCCATTATGGTTATAAAGCTTTAAATACGGCTTATCATACTTGTATCATACCTTTTGAGCTGTTCTGTAACTTCACAAATACCCAGAACACATTTACAGTATAAACTTGCAACAGTTGGTGCGTATGTTCTTAGGTGTGATGGAGCAAGAGACCCGAATTTTAACACTCAATTCCAAGTTAGACAGGACCTCAGAATAGAGTAACAAGTTTCAGACCTCTCAGACCTAGCAAATTCCACGTCACAAGACCTCTGAGTACCCACCAGATTATAAGCAGGAAGACCTCTGAGTTTCTCATAAGTTACAAACAAGTCCCCCATTAATTATGCATGAGACTGGTGCGCAAAAGGCAGAGACCACTTTAAACCAATAAAAGATACTTTTTTCATCTCAGTAATTTTTATAAATCATATGTAAGCACAACTTGGGAAAAGATCTAAATAGTGTTTAAATCCAAGATCATTTTTTATGAGGCCCCAGTGTCAATGGTAATGCCAAAGTTACACAGCCACATTCAGCACAACTAAGGAATCCTTATGGCAAAAAAATTACATTTTTATGGAGCTAAAGCAAAGTTAAATTTCAGTTAAAGTTAGAGTTCAAGAGCATTACATAAAATGTCAACCAGTCTTATATATCAGCAATATATGCGTCTAACCATCACCTGGCTTCAATGAGTTTTATAACTCATCAGCACAGCCATTTAACTCCACATAATGTCTCAAGATTATATTACCAAAGGGCAGAATATATTGTGAAAAGAGAAGAGGTCCTAGTACTGACTCCTGTGGAACACCAAATGTCACCTCAGAGAGATCAGAATATCCCTCAGTTAGTTGAACTCACTGAGTCCTACCGCATAAGTACAATTTAAACCAGAAAAGTGACTTTCTGTAAAGTACAACAGGAATCTCATGATGATCAGTGTCAAAACCTTCGCTCGTATAAGCATGGCTGACAGAGATGTGGGGGGCTTCAGGACTCTCAGGCTAAGTGTCCGAAATAATTTCCTGTTGTCCCCCTCCCCCCTTCACTCACCAGTCAGGGAATGTTACCTAGATGAGGACCATCTCTCATAATAATCAGATTAATGTATTTGTAAATGTCTTGTTTAAGTCATTCCAGATAAGTGTGTCTGCAGAACGAATGTAATGCAATAAGTTCTGAATAATTCATGTTGCCTGGCAGAGCTGAGTGCTCATAAGAAATGCCACTGGTAACTACAAAATGACATCAACACTAATCCAAACATTGTTTTCCCACGGTACTGTACCGTACCGATTCCAAATCGGCTTTGAAAGTTAGTTTCCAGCAATTAAGCTAATCAGCCCCCCCCCCCCCCACAGCTGCCGCCTGGTCTGAGATCACGGGGGCTGTTTTGGTCATTAACATTTGGGTGCGACGCTTGAGGGACCGGATGACATTTGGCCCGTCCCCGAAGCGTGATCGGGACGCGGGCGAAGGCGGCCGTCCGGGACCCTGGAACCCGCCGCTGGGCCTCATTAGGAGACCGAAAAGGTCAGAGCGCCACACCGCGCCCGTTCTGAAGACGGTAATTGGAGTGCGAGGGAGTTACTAGCGGGACGAGCTAAACCGAGAGGCCAGTAGAGACAAGCAGCGGAGAACGCCCTAAACCCATCATCCCCCCCCCCCCCGCCCCGCAGCGGGATGGCCCGTACATTTGCTATGGCCCCCCACCAACGCTGCTCCACAGACCCGGGGCAGACAGACTGAGGGCCCTTGGGTATCGTTCAGATTTTATCGATTGCGGTTACAATCGATTCCACTCATCAAATCCGGTTCTTAACGAATCCTGGTTCCGATTCTTGTCATTTTATTTATTTTTTTTGAGTATGGAAAGAAACCAAAATGTGTTGTATGCAAAACCACCTGTATTTTCAGCAGATTTAGGCTGCTGAAATTTAAAAGGTAATTGTAATTTTGGTAAAGAAGTAAAATAGAGACACACACAATGAAGGCCACACTCACGATGGAGGAAAACAACCACTCCAGAATTAACATTAAAAGTCGATGGGTTAATAAGACTATAAAAATGCCGAAACGTTGTGTGGTTAGCTGTACAAAAAACAAAGACAAGTGCACAGCTCTGAAGTTTAATGGGCTCTTGAGCAAAAAGCTGCTTTTAACTAACGTCAATATGAAGCCGCTAGGTCTATCATAGCTAATGCTAGTTAAAAGCAGCTAAGTTATCATAATAACGTTAGCCAGGTAGCTAGCCGGATGTGGTGTGATAAGTAATGTTTCGAGCTATGCAGTTACAGTACGTCACATTACATGCTAAAAAAAAACTAATTAAACAAACATACAAATTATTGTTTTCTCTTAGCCACAGCTAATGAAAGTTATGAGTACTTACCCGGGACCAAGTGGCTAATTTACTACAAATATAAATGTGGGTCGATTCAGGATCCCAGAGTTTCCTGGCGTTCCCCAGAGCAGTATACTGGTTCAATAAGCGGATTTGAAATACACATTTCTTAACAAATTCTCAATCCTTGGAAATCTGGAATCGGTTACAATTCAGGATCTGCTGTCGATACCCAACCCGGCAGATTCCACCCTGTGTGCTTAAACCGAGAAGGTTCCTGAAATAATCTGGCATCCAGCTCATTAAAAACCAACACAGGGAAGAAAAAAAAAAACTACTGATGACCAATCAACATATTAAAAATCAGTGCCACCATAGCCAAATCAGTGTTTAAGAGGACCAGGCCTATGATAGCCAAATCAGTGTTTAAGAGGACCAGGCCTATGATAGCCAAATCAGTGTTTAAGAGGACCAGGCCTATGATGAAAAATAAAAAGCAGACTGCCAGGATCTGTTCAAGGATTTTAATGCAAAAAAAAATAAAACACACAACAAAATGAGAACAAAGGGAATCCATTGTAAACAGCCGGCCGGCTTTATGCATTACTTTATAAAGATACTCTTTTCATTCAGGATCCATTTGCTCACAAAGCCCTGTTTACAACCAATTATTTTAATTATTTTTTTTTTTTTACATTTTCATATTTTACTCTTTTTTTGTTTGCTTTTTCCTCCTTCAGAGAAGCCAAGATGAAGGTCACCATTTCCTGAAACGGGTACAAATCACTTAATCAAACCGTTGTACAAAGAAAATCCCAGTTCCTATAAAGCTGTCAATTCCCATCATTAATGTAAGCAATAAATACACTGTTGACATGTTATAGCTACATCCGCAACAGTAGGGATGGGAAACCCACCCCCCAAAAAAAACCTAAGCCCCTTCTGCGTGATGAAATGGGGAAACCCAGCTGACCCATCCTGAGCAAAAGCTCTCAGATCTGCCTGCAGTTCCCAAACCCACCTGAAGGGGCGCTTCAATTCTTCGGGGAGAGTTCTTTCGCCTGGTGAGCCTGCAACACCGCCACCGCCTCATCCACCTGTGCAGACACACACCCTTGCGGATTAAAACCCCGGCCCCTTCTCTGTGCCCTGCCCCCGATCTGGGCCCCGCCCCGCTGGTTTATGCCCCGCCCCCCTAACCCCGGGACGGACGGCGGTACCTTGGAGTGCAGCGACTCGCGGGCCTCCAGCATGTGCAGCAGCTCCGAGTTGTCGATCTCCAGCAGCATGCCGGTGATCTTACCCGCCAGAGAGGGGTGCAGCGCCTGGATCAGGGGGTACAGCCGCTCCCCTGCAGCGCGGGAGACAAGCCCAGCACACGCTAAGCACACGCTAAGCAAACACGCATTACGCTGTAACACGCATTATGCAAAACCACACTTAACGCACAATCTTTACCCACAATCGCTCGTTACCCACGTACCCAGCAGCTGCTTCTGTTCCATCAGGGGGGCGGCGGCCAGCATGGAGGCTGTCAGAGGCTCCTGTCCCCGCACCAGCACCGCCGGCTCTGACACCTGTCAATCAATCACCACTGGGATTCACCACATACTCAACTACACCCACTCACCCCCTACTTAACACAGACTACACCCACTCACCCCATACTCTACAGATTGCACCCACCCACTCATCATTCAACACAGACTGCACCCACTTACCCCCTACTCAACAGACTGCACCCACTCACCCCAAACTCAACACAGACTGCACCCACTTACCCCCTACTCAACAGACTGCACCCACTCACCCCAAACTCAACACAGACTGCACCCACTCACCACCAACTCCCTGATGAGCGCATTTAACCCAACTTGCACAGTGACCGGCTGCACCGTGATACCAGCTGCATTCCTCACCCCGTGGGGTACTGATGTTACCCCTGGACCCGTGACCTGGTGCATGGGGACCTGCGCATGCGTCCCGCGTGGCAGTATGTATGGCACTGGACGGCGGCCACATGGCGCGCCGGGCAGCGATCAGCGCGATGCGCTGGAGATGCTACAACAACATACGTTCAGCATGGTGCAGATATATAGTCAAAGTTTTATAAATACATTTTTAAATAAAAAAGGAAAGTGTTTTAAAAACTGTTAAGAGGCGATGATAAACACAGAAAACAAATCACCCCCACAAGTCTGAGACGCTAGGCTCAGCGGCAAAAGGCACTATTTCACCCACATCGTGCCTGACTGGATATAAGCACCCCAGAGCGAAGAGGACCAAACCAAACAGGGCGGGACGGATGGACGGACGGACCTGAACCGGACCCAGGCTGGGCTCAAACCGGACCTGAGCCAGACCCAGGCCAGACCCGGACCGGACCGAACCTGAGCCAGACCCAGGCCAGACCCGAACTGGACCGGAACCGAGCCGGACCCACAGAGCTCACCCATCTTCTGCGTGTTGCTCATGACGCGGGGGGCCTGGGTGGAGGCCTGCCTGACGCTGCTGATCGGAGTGGAGGCACGACGCGGGACGGCCGAGCGGACAAACTGAGCCGAGTACGGGCCTGGGGGGGGGGGGGGGGAAGAGAGGGAGAGAGAGAGAGACAAAGAGGAGTGAGGGAGGAAGGGAGAGAGAGAACAAGAGAGAGAGAGAGAGGGAGAGAGATGCAGAGGAAGAGAGACAGAGGGGAGAGAAACAAAATGTTAGCGTACAGCGCTGTAGTGTATACATGCTAAGACTGGTTAACTCCAGCGCAACATAAAACATTTCATACAGACTAGGTCAGGTCTTCAGCTGTCAATAAATGCAGATAAATCATCAGATGACATCAATGAGCTATTAAATAATTAGGAGCAGCACACCCCTACCCACCCCCCGCGTACCGCTGACTCACCCTGAGGCCTAGGAGGCTGGGTAGTCCAGAGGGCCGGGAGGATCGGGGAACAGTTCGGCGGGTAGAGGGCACTGAGGCTGTAGGTTTTAAATGGACAGGAAACACAGATAAAACGTACTGCCATCCACAGACCGATTATTAACATGACAATTGCACCAAAACACAAGATTAAATACCGCCAATACTGCCATCCACACAGACACAATTAAATACCGCCAATACTGCCATCCACACAAACATGATTAAATACCGCTATCCACACAAACACGATTAAATACCGCCAATACTGCCATCCACACAGACACGATTAAATACTGCCAATACTGCCATCCACACAGACACGATTAAATATCGCCAATACTGCTATCCACACAGACACGATTAAATACCGCCAATACTGCTATCCACACTGACACAATTAAATGAGAGCATAAGGTTTTTGTTTTTCTTTAAATAAAAAAAATAAAAAAACCACATGACCCATATTTGTAGCCCCGCCCCCTGCTGTGCCCCTAGCCCCACCCCTGCCCCACCTGCGGCACGGTGGACATGAAGTATCCGGAGGGCTGCTGGTAGGAGCCGATGACGGGCGCGGGCAGGGCGCGGACGCTGGCCAGGCGCTGCATGTACTGGTTGGTGAGGATGGCCTTGCGCTCCTCCTTGCGCTGCGCCAGCGCCACGTACAGCGGCTTGGTGGCCACGATGCGCCCGTTCATCTCCGTCACCGCCTTGGTGGCCTCCTCCGGCGACGAGAAGCACACGAAGCCGAAGCCCTTACTGTGGCCGACGTCCGTCATCACCTGAGGCCACGCCCCCCCCGAGACGAGAGGGCGGAGTCACGTTACAGCAAGCACCAATTAGAAACACATGCAGAAAACACACCATCGCAACTGCAAATATCCAACTGAGCACAGAGATAAGCCAATTAATTACGAATAATCCAATTGTTTTATACACATTTTAAAAACTGAATGCTTATTTTATTCACAGAAAACAACATGGGAGTTTTCCCACATTTACACAAAACTTCACTAAAGTACTGATGGGAGTCCTGATCAAGTATAAAGCAACTCCACCTCTAAACTACAACTCCCATAAGCAATGAGACTACTCCAGCTCACCCACAGAACTACCCTAGTGTGACTGCGCGGCTGGATTAAAATGCTACAAAGCGACTTTTGGTCACCTTGGCGCTGGTGATGGTGCCGTATGGGGCGAACTCCCGTCGCAGTCTCTCATCATCGATTCCATCGTCCAGGTTCTTCACATACAGATTAACCCCCTGAACACAGGACAGAGACCAGCTCAGCTTCACATACAGATTAACCCCCTGCGGGACTGGAGTTAAACCTGCAAACACCATGGGCCTCCAGTGCTGAAGTTAGACCTGTAGACACAGCGCCCGCTACAGGACTGGAGTGTCAGACCCGGGCCCCTGTGTACCTGGTATCGGTGGATCCTCTCCTGTTTGATCTGCTCAAACTTGCGCTTGAGCTCGCCCTGTCTCTCCAGCCTCTTCTGGGCTCGGCCCACGTACAGGATCCTGCCGTTCAGCTCTTTACCGTTCATCTGCTCCACCGCCTGCAGGAGAGCGGCCCGTGTTAGCGACCGCACGGTGCGAGTGTTAGCAACCACATAGCATGAGCGTTAGCAACTGCATAGCACGAGCATTAGAAACCGTATAGCATGAGCGTTACCAACTGCATAGCGCGAGCATTAGCAACCGTATAGCAGGAGCATTAGTGACCGCTCCACCGCCTGCAGGAGAGAGGCTTGAGTTAGCGACCGCACGGTGCGAGTGTTAGCAACCACATAGCACGAGCATTACCAACTGCATAGCGCGAGCATTAGCAACCGTATAGCATGAGCGTTAGCAACTGCATAGCACGAGCATTAGCAACCACATAGCATGAGCGTTACCAACTGCATAGCACGAGCATTAGCAACCGTATAGCAGGCATAGCGACGCTCCACGCCTGCAGGAGAGAGGCCTGAGTTAGCGACCGCACGGTGCGAGTGTTAGCAACCACATAGCATGAGTGTTAGCAACTGCATAGCACGAGCATTAGAAACCGTATAGCACGAGCGTTAGCAACTGCATAGCGCGAGCATTAGCAACCGTATAGCACGAGCGTTACCAACTGCATAGCGCGAGCATTAGCAACCGTATAGCATGAGCGTTAGCGACGGAGGAGAGAGGCCTGTGTTAGCGACCGCACGGTGCGAGTGGATCACTCGGCGCCCACTTGCCCCTGAACGCTCCCTGGCCCACGACCCCCTCTCTGCAGGGGCTCCTCACCTTCTGTGCGTCCTCGTGGTTCTCATAGTTCACAAAGCCAAACCCGCGGGACCGCCCTCGCTCATCCATCATCACGCGCACGCTGAGGGTCCTTCCTGTAGAACGCACGCACACACGCACGCACGCACGCAAGCACACACACACACACGTGCCCACGCACACACAATCAACATCATCACCCAGCACCAAATCAACATCATCACTACCCAGCACCAAATCATCCTGCCCATGTTAGGAATGATCCATTCCACTAAGTACCCTCCCCAGTCCAGCCTATTCTCACCAAATTCAGAGAAGATCTCCTTCAGCTTCTCATCATCAAAGTCCTCGCCAAAGTTCTTGATGTAGACGTTGGTGAACTCCATGGCCTTGGCGCCAAACTCTGCCTCCCTCTCCTTACGAGATTTGAAGTGGCCAACAAAACTGCACACAAACACGACGAGGAGGAAGAGTGAACCCACGGGGGACCCGTACAAACCCAGGTGAAACGTTTACGTGCACCACAGAACACAACCCACGGCGACTGGCGGAATGCATTACAACAGAGGGTCAGAGGCGTGACATCACTGCCTCGGTGTCACAGAATTCCATTCTATCAAAGATCATCAGTGTCTCTCCAAGAAACCTGATACTAGCAGGCCCTGAAGCCACTTGCGATTCTGAACACTGGACAGCAATATTGTACAGGATTTGTAATATATGTTAAGTGCTGCTATTGAGTGAAAGTTGTAAATGAGAAACTAAGCTTGAAAAAGTATTTACTGTTACAAACAAACAAACAAACAAAATTTAAAATGCTAATTAGCACCAGCAGCACACAAGTTGGAAAAGTGTTTGGAGAAAACATCTTTATAGACTTTTAAGTAGGAGGCAGATGTGAACAAAATTCTGCAAACGAAAAAAAACAGGAAACCAAACAACCTGCCAACTGGACCGTTTCACTGACCTACAGGTGGACATCACACAAGATTCCCCCAGGATACAAGGCACTGGCTGTGACTGCGATAAGTCACATTCCACCTGTCTACCTGTCTCTAGGCTGTGCAGAAACAAAGAGTAAAAGAGAAGGCTGGTGCATTTTACAGAATAAAAGCGTTAAAGAGAGGGCTGGTGCATTCTACAGAATAAAAGTGTGAACTGTAAGGTGGTGCATTCTACAGAATAAAAGTGTGAATTGTGAGGTGGTGCATTCTACAAAATAAAAGTGTTGAAGTGTGAGGTGGTGCATTCTACAGAATAAAACGAACCGAGTGGCTTCAGAATAAAGCTGAACCGTGGTGGTGCATTCTACAAAATAAAAGTGTTGAAGTGTGAGGTGGTGCATTCTACAGAATAAAAACGTGAACCGTGAGGTGGTGCATTCTACAGAAAAAAAGCGTGAACCGTGAGGTGGTGCATTCTACAGAATAAAAGTACTAACTGTGAGCTGGTGAACTTCGTCATTTGCAGGATTAAAAAGTGGGAGCACATCTAACTCTTCTGCTCACTAAACCTGTATCTACCCGCCCCTACTTAGCCTTCTGTAACTGCCATTTCTACACACAAAATTGTACCTTGTACGGTCAAAGTATCACTGCACCACACACAGCAGCCTCTACAGAGAATTATACAATTTTTGGTTTTAGAGCTGTGTTCACATCTACTATAATGTTACTCTATCGATCAATATCATCCTGGGTGAGTCCAAAATAGAGCTAGACAAAATTAAGGGTTAATGTTTGAAGATGATTTAATTTTTCTCTCTCGCTCTCTCTCACACACACACGTGCACACACGCGCACACACACACAGGCGCGCGCGCGCACGCACGCACACACACACACGTACACTTTGCGGTCGTTCAGCAGCATGCCGTTCATGGTGTCTATGGCTCGGTTGGCTGCCTCCTGGGTCTCGAAGTGGACAAATCCATAGCCCTTGGAGCCGTTCTCATCACACACCACCTGAGAACACAACCGACCGCACACTGAGACAGCAGGTACTCAACCTTACTCACCGCCTTCCCAGGGTCCTGAACGGTCCACACACACTGAGAACACAACAGACCGCACACTATGACAGCAGGTACTCAACCTTACTCACCGCCTTCCCAGGGTCCTGAATGGTCCACACACACTGAGAACACAACAGACCGCACACTGAGACAGCAGGTACTCAACCTTACTCACCGCCTTCCAGGTCCTGATGCCACACAGAGACACACAACCACACTCTGACAGCAGTACTCAACCTACACCCTCCAGGTCCGAAGGTCCACACACGGAAACAACAGACCGCCACTGAGACAGCAGGTACTCAACCTTACTCACCGCCTTCCCAGGTCCTGACGGTCCCACACACTGAGAACACACAGACGCACACTATGAAGCAGGTCTCAACTACTCACGCTTCCAGTCCTGAAGTCCGCACTCTGAGAACATGAAACACCTGAAAATTCTTTCGGATAAAAATCTACAACAGGCCGCCAACTCGCGCTCATGTGCCATTTCAGATCGGAGCGAAGCTTCCGGTACCTTGCAGGACAGGATGTTTCCGAAGGCGGAAAAGGTGTCGTACAAGGCCTTGTTATCAATGGACTCGTCCATGTTCTTTATGAAGATGTTTCCAACCCCAGACTTCCTCAGTCCGGGGTCACGCTGGGACCACATTATCCTGATTGGTCGACCCTTGATGACCTCATAGTTCATTGTGTCCAAGGCACATTCCGCTGAGAAAGAGAACACCGGCTCAAGCAGGGGGTTGGATAAAAACTACAAAAATAACAGGACAGCCTTTGTCCCCTCACGTAACTGCAGGGTCACCCGCTACACCAGCCTGAGGTCAAGGTCAAACAGAGCCCTTTCTATTGTGAAGTTCAGTCAGCTGAGGGAAAAAGGTTTTGGACATTTCTGGAATTATACATGCAACCAGAAGATAAGCCATTAACCAGACCGAGAACACATTTTCTGCTGATTAAAATCTCTCGGTAGGGTGGTACATTTAACCCTACGTTGGTCTAAACTGATGCATACTTTAAGAAATCAGCTAAGAATATCAGAGAGAAGATCAATCAGAGTACACAATGAGGAGAACAGAGCATTCTGTCTGTCTAGAACATAAGAACACATCATGAGAACAGGGCATTCAGCCCATGTAGAATATAGCCGCATAAGAATACAGAATGAGGCCATTCAGCTCTTCGAACTTGCAATTTACATACAAACTAGAGAGCGCACAGCACTACATCAAGCGTCTGATTCGACTACATATCTACAGTAATGTAGGCAACGTCACACACATCACCAAACGTCACCAGTTTCGACGGAGACAGTCACCGTCAGCAGGCTGCTGGAAATTGATGTAGGCGTATCCCAGCGACCTCCGCGTGATGATGTCACGGCAAACGCGGATGGACATGATTGGGCCGGCTGGGGAGAACTTCTGGTACAGCATGGCCTCGGTGACGTCAGGGTGCAAGTCCCCGACGTACAGCGAGGCCAGCGGGTAGGCGGGGCCGCTACTGTTCATCGCAATGCCACTGGGATATTTAGAGAGCGAGGACAACAAAGACAGGCGTATAATAACAACAACAACAGTAATAATACGACTAAACGAAATCTCACAGCAGTTGCGGCCTATCATGTAGCTAATTAGGGGATGCTAATCCTGGACCAATTGCAACTGGTAGAGAATTATATGCTAGACATACAATTACATTTGGCTATCATGGTATGCAACCATGTAGCATGTACCGTTTTACGACATTAATCAAGTTAGGTATGAACTGAACATACCTTACTACTGGCAATGAATGCAAAACTACAAGCTAATTAATTTACTGCTAAATTATAAATCTGATGTGTTATTTCACAATCGATCCCAAATGTCTGGCAAGGTTTTGTGGACCCCAACTGTTCCTAGCAAGCATCCTAATCTTAGAAAATAACGCTAACTTAAATATATTTGGAGTGATGTTAGATTAAACTAACACTGCCAGTAAAATATCTTTTGGGCAGCAACTTCTTTGTGATCTGGTTAGTTCTAGTAGTTCTTGGAAAACATTTAGCTAGCTAGATTCCAAGTTCGATTTTCTGGGTTGCCCATTAACTCACCCAGTGTTAGTTAGCTGTAGCCTGGAACGATAGAAAAGTTAGCCAAGACAATCTTAGCTAAACGGCGTGCAACATACAACAAGTAACGTAATTATTAAAATAACGAATAGTTTATCTTGAAACCCGCCTGCTTGTTACCGCATTAGCGGAACTAACTTAAGCTAAAGAGCCAGTAGGCCAATTTCACCCGAACTTCCAACACCCTGTGGACACCAGCTGGCTCCTCAATGGTATAACAAACGGAAGGAGACCCAAAAATCGCATCACCGGAAATCAAATCGTTTCAAAAAAAACTCAGTAACTATAAACAAACTTACCTTACTCAGCAGGTAAAAATGTTTCAAACTCTCTGTATTACCACTTAGCACAGATAGTCAGCTAGCTAATTTTGCTGGTGCTCAAGTTCACGTTAACCAGCGATCCGTTCGAAGCCATAAACCGCCATTCCACTCCGCGCCAAATTACTCACCTGTTGTCGCAATGTATTTATTAGCTTCTATGTAGTCATACTTCCTCCGCTTATAAAAATAGTGCCCTCACAACACAATTTTTTATTATTTATTTTATATAAAATATTTTTCTTTGATATTACCGAGGTGTATTTGCGGTGGTGTATTTATTTTTAATTTAAGTTCTGCAACATGTCCTTGGTGATATGTGATTATTGTATAGTGCGTATGCATACCTGGCTCTTCTTCACAAGGATTGTCAGTGGCATTCGTTCAGCTTGAATTAATTCCCTTAAATATCCTCTCGTCGATGACTGTAATAGAATCGAAAGCTATAGTCTGAAGTTTTAACATTTTTTTCCACGTCAATTATTTATGGGAATGTAACTTCTTTCCCCAACCACTGGATTCGTGCAACGATCACTGAAAGGCGCACTAACACGGTATGCCCCCGTGAGCACAGTTAAAACACGTCCTTCCCGCGCGACGTTATTCTACTGCTGTGGTGTATTATGAACTCTGGACCGCTGACTCTCCTGTCTGCAAATTAAATTTACCCTCGGATACTATTAAAGCCATCTTGAACGTTACAACCATCTGTGTACTGCCCTGTTTAGTTGCATACGTTTGGATAGTCTAGCATCTGAAAATAATCATTTAAATTCCCAGATTAATCAATTATTGGACCTTAGATGCAATATAAGGTTAGTATTTTTGAATTAGTTAAAAAATTAAATAAAAAAAACAGTGAGCAGTGAAATTAATTGCTGAGGAAGATTTACAGAACTGGATTTACAGCCCATGCACCTGGTACATGGCAACACACTGATTGTGATTTTATCGATACTTACCTCTCAAGTGTCACAGAACACCATCATAAATTATTTATAAATTATTTGTACAGGTCACTTAGCTTTAGTGTGAATACACACCAAAAAAAAAAAAAAAAAAAAAAAAAACCCCAAAAAACAAAAGAAGTTTATTCTTACTTTTGTTCTTAGAAATGTTCCCATGAAAAACCAATATGGTATTCATGGCACATGTGCATACCTTTGTTTTTGTGCCTATCCCAGGTGTATGAGATGATGAATGCTGACTGTTTGTAAATTTTATGCACAATCCCATTGTGTGATTAGCACAAGGAAACAAATACAGTTAAGAAAAAAAAATGATGAATGCCAAAATGTTTTGGAAATGTTCTTACAGTTTACGATCAACTATGATCGTACGCATGTTTCGTGAATGAAGCCTATTGTTAATAGAGGCCTCTAGGTGGCGCTCCGCGTGGTCCTCAGTTTATTTCCTACTGATGTTTCATACAACTTATCTTCAGAAATGGAATGGTAAAACCCATGTCCCGTTGGCAATTCTAGTTTTGTTTTTGAACTCAAAATGGACACATTTGTGCTCATGGTATATTTCCTTTTTTAAAACAAATGATAACCACGTGAAGTAGTCATTAATAAACAATTTAATATCTATGTTAACGGAAGCAAAGATCTAAAAGAGTAAACCCCAGTGATAGTTCACTTGGCCCTGTTTCAAATGTATTCTTCACAATAAGAGTAATAAATACAGAAAAATAATTACAGAGAAAAATGTGTGGAGCTACAGCATTAGAACAAATGGCTCAACTGCAGTGTGCCTTGCTGGGGTTTAAAAAGACCACAGAACTGCATTTCAACTGGAATTTCAACAGCTAATCCTTACTCCACAGCTTTGGATAGCTGCTCCAGTTGTCAGGCAGTTCTGTTGTCTAACTTCAGGTGTAAACTTCAGCAAAGCACACAGCAATTGACCCAATCGGTCTTCAACAAAGTGCACAGTTAGTATTGCTACAAGTGTGAAATGTACTTCTAAGGGGTTTTCCCCCTCAATTTCTTTAAACTAGAAGAGCTCATATATAGAGATGTTTGTTCACCTACTGCACAAGTGAGATGTTAAATATATGGGAGGATATAAAAGGAAAAAGATCCATGAGCTTGATGTCAATGCAGTCCTTCCATTTCTTCAGTTTTATTATTTAAGTCTTGTGTGATGGTCTTAATAAACCATAACAATACCTCACATATTAAAACAAACATTAAAAACGTGTATGCCAGTTGTAGTAATATTTGTATCTCAATTCATATCTTGTTGACTCTTGGCACATGTTCTAAAAACTTCTCTAAGGGAGGGGAAAAGGGTATTTTGTTTCACAGAAAAGCAGAAAACCTCTGAACTGATAAAACCTTTATTTCACTTTAAATGATCTTGTACACGTTTCCTGATTGTTACATGTAAGGTGAAACTAGAAGCGTTTGTTTTTTTTTTTTTTAAGACACACAAATCTATTTATCATTTTATCAATAACCTGGGAGGAGGGGTATTTTGGGCTCATTTTTTGAATCTATTTTTTCCCCCAGCTGTTCTAAACGTTCACAACTACATGCGCGCTAGGCGATAAAACCGTTACAGAAGCAGACTTCCGGCAAGTCTCCGGCCAGTAAAAACAAAGCAGGAAGAGGAACTGGATATACAGACGCCCTCCACATTCACCAGTGCATTTTTAAAAATAAAGCGTAGAATACCAACTGCCATTTTGTTCAGCAAGAAAAGGGAGGTTTATCCTTGCGTGTGTACATTTGTGTGTGTGCGCATACGTGTGTGTGTGTGTGTGTGTGTGAGAAGCAGGCCTCAGCAGGATGAACAGGGACAGGTAGTCTCCACACCTAAAGCAGAATGCTAACGACAGAGGTTGGGTATTGTGACACTGAGCGAATAATGATTCGGGAATATTATTCCAGGGTATTAAATCTTCACTGACCGCCTCATGAGTGCCTGTGTCTGAAGCCTTATCAACGGGATGCATGCAACCGCTGGAACGCTCAAATAATCACGCGTGTAACCGCTCGAACGCGTAACTTCTCGAACGCTCGAGCCATCGCGCACGTAACCGCCTGGACACACGCAGGGGGCGCCCACTCGAAGAGCCTCCTTTCAGGTGGTTTAAAATTCTGGACCCCAAAGTTTTCCCCTTCATTTAGCAGACTGTAGGTTTGACAAACCCTGTTCTGAAAAATTACACAACTTCTTCCAGGATTATTTACAGGAAGGTTCACAACAGTGCCATTCCAACTACCACCCCTCCCACCAAAAAAAAAAAAAAAAAAGGTTAAATTTCTCAATTATTTTGCTAAGAAAATGCTAAAAGAAGTCGTAGCAAAGCTCCCACTGTACTGACATCACGCTGTTCTGGTACGCATGCAGACAGTCTCAATAACAGCCCAGTGCACCAGTCTTCTCCATCTTTATTTTGGCCATATTATCATTACACACAAACGTGGTCAGATGGAATGTTTAAATAAAAGGACGGGTCTGTAACCCTGAAATATAGGGTCCCTTTAACTTTTTAAAAATTTTTTTAAACATTTTATTTCCTAGGTGAAATAGTGAACATACACAGCAGTACACCCAGTGCCACAATACAGGAGGCTACTCCTTTCTGTATGAATCCAAAAGAAACAGCTGATCTGCCACCTAAGTGCAGTCAGCCTACGATGTCTCAGTTACATTTATATAAGAGTGTGTGTGTACCTACAGAGAGATGTGTGTGTGTACCTACAGAGAGATGTGTGTGTACCTACAGAGAGAGAGAGAGAGAGCAAGCGAGAGAGAGAGAGAAACATGGGTAAGAAAACACAAAACTAAGCATCACAGTGTTTGGTGAAAATAAACTGCCAGTTTAATAACCTTACAATAAAACCTGTAAATACCAACGACCAATTACACTAAAAAATCAAAAATAAAAAACCAAAATGGAAAAAGGAATGGAAAACTGACAACAGAAAATAAGAAAAGGAAATCCGAATATGATGAAATGCAATAACCTTCTCTATGTGAATGGAAATATCTTATTTTTAAAAAATGGAATCATGACTGAGGATCAAAAAAAAAAAAAAAAAGATTTTCTACTTTTAAACCAGGTGTTAATTCACAAAGGGCAGAGAGGACAGCCTACGGGGAAAGGAACTTTACCCTGTCACCTCAGGACCAATCAGAGAGGGGCACAACCGCAAGGTCGGGTACAATACATGCTGCTCGTCATAGAAAGGGGCGGAGCTGGGCTGGCGGAAAGGGGGGTGTGTGTAAGATAGACAGAGAGAGAGATAGAGAGAGAGAGTGGCTGGATCGATAGTGCAAAGGGCCATTAGTTCTCCCCCTCGCCAGCCTCCCCTTCATCGCACTGGTTTTCCGATGTCCACAGCTGCAGGGAGGAAGAAGAGCTTCAGAAGGGGGCGGAGCAATGGGTCAAAGGCACACTTTTTTTTTTCTCACAACAGACAGTTGTGCTTCTGAACTGGCTGTTTGTCAACAAATATTGCAACTTTATCTGAACAGAAGCCTCCACCACAGTATAGTAAGAGTGTGGTATTTTTGTCATGAAAATGAACCCAACACAGAATTTCCAATCCAGTGTGATTCAGACTTTTCTGCAACCATTTGTCAATTCCAATAACAGCGCTCCTTCTTATTGGGGTGCAGTGAATATGTTTGCACCCCGAAAGCTATGGATCACGGGGGCGGCGTTACAATCAAATCACATCCCTACATCCTGCTGCTTCTGCTGCTGAGAGGGCTGAGACTTACGGTGAGGTTGTCCCTTAGTAGCTGCATGATCAGGGTGCTGTCTTTGTATGAATCCTCGTTCAAGGTGTCGAGTTCAGCAATGGCTTCGTCAAATGCCTTGGGGGGGGGAAGAAAAAAACGAAAAAACAATGGGTGTGACATCACTTCCTGTTCACTTGCAAACAAACCCTAACCCCTCCTCCCCTCCATTTAGTATGCTGGCCATATGGCCCGCTGGCCTCGGGAGCAGGGCGGGGCAGGTTTGGGCAGGGCAGGATGTGGTGGGGCAGGGTGAGGCAGGATGTGGTGGGGCAGGGTGAGGCAGGGTGGGGCAGGGTGAGGCAGGTTGGGCAGGTTGGGGCAGGTCGGGGCAGGAAGGGGCAGGTCGGGGCTCGGCGGGGCAGGACGTGGCAGGGCGAGGCGAAGCGGGCGTCGGCCGATGGCAGCTCACCGTCTTGGCCAGGCTGCAGGCCTGCTCGGGCGAGTTGAGGATCTCGTAGTAGAAGACGGAGAAGTTGAGAGCCAGGCCCAGTCTGATGGGGTGCGTGGGCTGCATCTCCTTACTGATCTCAAAAGCGCTCTTATACGCGTCCTGGGAAGACTTCACCGTCGCTGCAGACAAAATAAATAAATACATACATCTGTAAAAAGTCTCTGCCACCCCTTTTTTAAGCACACTTAAGAGTGTCCGCCACAGAACAGCACAGCAGCCTTCCGCCAAAGCAGATTTGGACAAGAGGCAAGCTGATAAAATCTGACACACAGTGAGGCCGTCATGGTTTTTATAAACACCAAACTGCTTTTACACCCAGTGACCTACAGGGGTCCCAATTCCACAGAAACACATGCATCCCTCTACAGCACCCGGGCCCCCAGCAGCTGATTTTCAGTAAGAATAAGACGGAAGCCACGGGGAGTCATAGCGACGCGTTTCCCCTGGAAACCATACTAACCCTCCTTGGAGTCTCCAGATGCCACCTCAGACAGGTATCTGAAATAATCTCCTTTCATCTTCAGGTAGAACACCTTGCTCTCCGCCTGACTGGCGTTGGTGATCAGGTGTTTGTCCAGGAGTCCCTGAGGGTGAAAGACAAGCAAAAAAGGTTAAATTTTTTTTTTTTTTTTTTTTTTTTTTAAACAGTTTAACTTTAGATTAACTTTCCAATTTTAGAGCCAAATCTAGATGAAGAGGGGAAAAAATTAATGTATATATATATATCTTTGTCCCAAACGCAATGCACTATATCTGCAAGTCTGTCAGTGAGCGTGAGTGACTTGGTGCATGAGTGAATGTTTCAGAGAGAAAGTATGTGTGGGATAATTTTTTCTGAGTGAGTGTGTGTGTCAATGTCTCTCGTTGAGTCAGTATCAGTGTGTGCGTGCGTGCATGAGTGTGTGTGTATGTACCGGTGTGTCAGAGTGTCTCATTGAGTCTGTGCGTGCGTATGCGTGCATGCGTGCGTATGCGCGCATGCGTGTGCGTGATTGAGTCTGTGCGTGCATATGCGTGCCTATGCGTGTGCGTGATTGAGTCTGTGCGTGCGTATGCGTGCATGCGTGTGCGTGATTGAGTCTGTGCGTGCGTATGCGTGCATGCGTGTGCGTGATTGAGTCTGTGCGTGCATATGCGTGCATGCGTGTGCATACGCAGCTCCTCGCTCACCAGCACGTCCTTGCAGATGTCCTGCAGCTCGGCCTCGATCTTCTCGCGGTACTCGCGCGCCATCTGCTGCTTCTTCTCGTTGCCCTCGGTCTTCTGCTCGATGCTGGAGATGACGCGCCAGGAGGAGCGCCGCGCCCCCACCACGTTCTTGTAGGCCACCGACAGCAGGTTGCGCTCCTCGTTGGACAGCTCCTGCCCCTCCTCCGTCACCGCCTTCATCGCCGCCGCCATGTCGTCATAGCGCTCCGCCTGCTCAGCCAGCTTGGCCTTCTGTACCAGGTCACTCTTGTCCATGTTCACGCTGCGCAGGGGAAGGGGAGGGGGGAGGGAGAGAGAGACAGAGACAGAGACAGAGAGGGAGAGAGACAGAGAGATCAAATATGTGAATACAGTGCTCTTAACTGAACATTCTAATCGCTGATGTCACAGTCACCGCTGGTGACTGAAAGCAATAGAGTTAGAACTTAGAACTTTGGGGGGGAAGAATTCCAAAAAACCTGCTCTTCAGCACCCACTCACTCACTCCGAATGCCACAGAATTTTTACTTCACGAGTCATTCCATTCTTCACACACATTCAATCTGAACAAAGACACATGTATTACCAATTACTCGAGGGCCACTGCATTGAAGCGTCCCAGCATTTTATTTTGATTAGAAAAAAGAAAGAAAAAAACAAATTTTGTCCTCCTGACACTGAGTCCAGCTCAACAGAGAAGCCTTAAAACGGACCTGTATAAACCAGAGGAAGATTTCATCATTGGGAAAACCTCCAAATTACTACCCAAAAAACAAACGTCCACAGCATTGCTCTCTGTAAAATACACTTCTAAGCAAACTCATCAGGACGTCTCACACAGACTACACCATAGATAACTGAAATCTGGACTACGAATCCAAATCCTGCCGTTTTTCTTCTACCCCTTAACTGAACAATTAGTGCGACTGATTGGCCAGACTGTATTCACACCTGACTCCCAGGTAAAGGCAGCGTGGAATACCAGCAGTTCTTGGACCCAGAGGCCATTATCTGAGTAACAAGGGTCAAGACAGTTTAATCGAATAACACTAACATTGCCGTATGAAAATAACATTCCTTGATCAGCTACATTTCCCCAAACTTAACAAACCTGACGTTAACAAAAACATACAGTGCAGTGCTGAAGTATTTGGACAGTGATACAATTTCTGCACTTTTTGCTTAGTGCTCAAACACATTGGATTTGAAATAAAACCATGAATATGAGGTTAAAGTGCGCAACATCAGGCCCTAGCCGGCAGCAGGGTTGTACATGAGCATGCCAGTACAGTTTGGTGGGATTGGAGATGCCAAATTAGGAAACTCTTGCAGGAATCAAAGCGCTTTTTATGCACAGTATGCATGTTCAATTGGATTCATGACAGGTGATTGACTTTGACTTTTGCAAGAACATTCCACCTTTTTTTGCCCTCCTTGGTTTCTTAAGCAGAACGTTTGGGATCATTGTCTTGCTGTAGGATTAAGATTTGAGGCATTACCTTGGATCTGAGCACATAAGATGTACACTTCAGAATTCATTCTACTGCAGCTACATCAATGAAGCCAAGTGAGCAGGTTCCAGTGGCAGCAACACATTCCCAAGACAACACTACCACGTTTCACAGATTGGGGGGTGGGTACTTTGGATCATAAGCAGTTCCTTTCTTTCTCCACGCTCTTTCCATCACTTTGGTACAGGTTAAGACTCTTCTCACCTGTCCAGAAGACTTTGTTCCAGAAACCTACTGTCTTTTAAAAGTACTGGCTGTTCTGTTCTTGAGGCTTATCAGTGGTTTGCATCTTGTGGTGAACCATCTGAGGTTATGCTTATGCGTAGTCTTCCCTTTATAGTAATCTTTGACACATCGATACCTTACCTAAATTCTGGAGACAGATCTTCATCTGCTTGGCAGTTGCAAAGGGTTTTTTTTTCACAACTAAAATAATTCTTCATTCATGCACTTCCGTGGTTAACCAGGCTGTTTGCCATTGCTGAGCTCACCGGCACGTTCTTGCTGCTAACAATGCATCGAACAGTTGATTTTGACACACCCAACATTTCAGCTATGTCTCTGTGTGATTTTTCAACCTCAGGATGGCCTGCTTTACTGGCATTGACACTTAGGCATAAAAATGGCTGCAATTCCTACAGGAGATCATCCAATATGGATGTAAATACCCTCAAATTAAAGCTGACAGTCTGCATTTTAATCTCATATTTGTTGTTTTATTACAATTCCAATGTCCTGGAGTACGCAGCCAAAACAACAACAAAAAAAAAAAAACTGTCACTGAGCTGTAAATACATTCAGTTGGTCTGACACAAACCCAGAGGTGAGAACAAGGGCGCTCACTGCTTCTCTTCACCTGCTGGCGTGATTAATGGATTTAAACAGGAGGAGGTGACCTCAGAAAGAGGTAAGAGAACACACCTTACTCGTGTGGCCACCCTTTTAGCTGCCTAGTCTGAAAGAATGCACTTCCTGTTAAATCACAGGATCCAGGAAGCCACTGCAGCAGGTCCCCGCCTCACTCTGAGGTGCACCTTAGAATGACTAAATCTCCCAGCATCCCCAGGACACCATGTGACTTACGGTTTTACCAGGAAATACCACAGGGTTTCACTGTGCCACTCATTTCACACAAACATCCAGACTAAAGGTTATCTGCACAGACAGACAAGGCCATTAGCAATTGATCTGAGGTGGCAAGCGCACTGCAAACTGGAAGAGCTCCGACTAATTACAAAGTGCATTGATCTCGCATAAAGGCACGAAACTGAATGTCATTAGTCTTGAACGCAACATTGAAAGGGTAACACTGCAAACAGCTCTTTAGGATTTAGAAGTTCAAATGAGTCATCAAGGGGTGACACACCCTACACACACAGCATAAACAGCACTCAGCTAAAGGGCTGTATTTTTAATTACAACTTTTCTAACACACAAAGGATTTACTTTGCCTTGCAGGAATGTACAGATCTGAAGGAGACATATTTCCATAAATAGTACAGCCCAATCTCATTTGAAAAGCGTTTAAACATGTTTCAGTTGTAGCGTCATACATCTGACAAACTGTAGACTCACTTGCCTCAAGAGGTCGAAGGGTGACAAATTAGCAGTAATTCAAGAGCACAGAAATCACTGTCTTCCATGTTGTCATTAACGTGATTGAATGCGTCCAGCGCACTGCGGAAATGTGGTCAATTTGCTGGAGCCCGCAGACGCGACACGTGCCAGGGGAAGAGCCAGTCTCCTGGGAGCCATGGCAACCCACTCACCTCGAAAACGCGATTGATTTTTCAAGGATTATAATTGTGCAGACAGCCACGGCTTAAATGCAATAGGCTTTACGATAGTTTTTAAAAGGGTTACACAAGCCTTCGAAATTAACATTATTCGTCATCACTTTGCTTTCTTTCAACAATGCTGTTCGGTGATCACAGTCACACCTACCTCTCTCTCTTTACAGGTTGGGGATGCAACGTAAAAATTACATGTTTTCTGAGGTTCAACCGTGCTCTCCGACTCTGCCCTTCCGTCGGATGGAAAACACCATCCAATGCCTCCGATACGGAGATCAAGCGCTACGGTTAAGCGGGCAGTTGTCATAAGACGGCGACATTTGCCAACAGTGAACCGCGCTATCTTTTGCGACTTCGCCGATTAAAGCGCTGGGAATTCGCCGCTTCGCTTGCTTTTTGGGCTCAGATCTTCCCCGGATACAGTTTCCACTCGGCTCGAGAATACGGGACATCACCCGGAACACCCACCAGTTTCAGTACTAGGTGTGACCAGCCGTCAGGCAACAACTTCATATCCTAACCATGCTAGTTAACATGTCAACGTTCGCAGCTACTCTGATAGCCGCACATAAACGACGTTCGCCAGCCAACAATTAAATGTACATCATTCATCCTGAATTAATGTAGGTCAGCCATTTATCACTGTTGAGTAGGGTAAAAAATTCGATTAAAAACCTTAGGTTATCAGGCCAACGTTGACTCGTTGAAAAACAGGTTTGTCAAAAAACGACGCAATCGACTTGCCACCCACTTGCCAATTTAAGAAATCGCATTGCGCGACAACTTCAGATACTAGCGCATAAAACATTGGCTACCTACACGAACACCCCATAAACTGGCCATTAAACTAGTTAGCCAATGAGCTAGCTCGCGGAGAAGAATCCGAATTTTCAGCATCGCGCTAGTTAAATTCAGTTCCTTCGTCTGAATCCTTACGCATGCTAATCCGCGAGCAACTGCGGCGCACACAGATTAATGAATTACACGCCCTGCGCGTAGCCATCATTCACAGCATTTAGATTACGTACAATGATGCCGCAAAGAAAAGGATCAGACGCGCCAGCGCGGCGGTACTACGATCGCCGGCCAGTTAGCGACCTCGGGCGCGCTGCTATGCGGCTACGATGTGTTGGGTTGTGCTACCGCCGTAATGTCCACTGCTGCATTACTGTTGTTCGTTACGTTTAGCTAGCACGACCCGCAGAGGCCCGGTCTTTCCTTTAAAAAGTAACCAAGCCAGTCCGGGATAACCACGCCATACATCCTTTGTCTCCGATAAAATTAAGGTAGAAACAGTTTTATAATCGTTCGCGGATGTTTGGTAAGCCCTGCACATCGGTATTTGGTTTTTTACCCTCCTGCGATCGTTATTCCCTCCCAAGGCCCGTGCTAGCTGGCTAGCAAGCTAAGCACCAGCTCCCTCCCAAAACCAGAAGCACCGCGAACCGTGATCACACCCATTATTGTCAAGGTGAGCCGCCGATACCCCCAACCTTCGGATAAGACGCAGCACAATCGACCCTGATCTAAAGAACTCACATTAATAATGTACTTTAATTCCTGCTTTTATGTGTGGACGATGCAATTGGAGTCTCTCTCCGTCCTCCGTCTCGCTGCTTGGGATGTTCAGGGCAGTACCACTTCCGCTTGCACTGACACTTCCGCTTCCTCTAAACCCCGCCCCTCCCCCGCCACCCGACTACAGTAAGCACTCTCCGGGGTCTCCCATCCATTTTTTAGGGGCCATTACGACATCATAACCATGGCAACCACTGTAGTGACGTCAATAATTGCCACGGTGACTGTTACTAGGAGGAGCGTCAGACTAGTTTTTTTTTTTTTTTAAACCAAAGGTGCTGAACCTGTTTCTCATACCAAACCTCTGTACCAAACTGTGCAGTGAGCTGTTAGCTAGCTAATAACTTTCACGTTCGCACACAGCAATGGAAGTAGTTTGTAAGTGCTCCTAACTTTGAAAGTGACGTAAAAATACACAGACGTAAAGACTATCAATCCTTGATTTTTACTGATGGCCAACAACAGGTCAAACTGGGGTATTCTTTGATAGTAAGTGCATTATGGGGTACACCTACAAGCTTTCTTGCTTCCACAAGATCAGTCAAGAGGGGTGAAAAATAACCTTGAAAGGTTATTCCTCGCAACATAATCCATGGTGATCGACAATTCCTGTTCCAAGATTAAAGAAATTAATTATTTTTACTCAAGTAGGTTTGGCTGCATGAATCCACACTACAAAACAAACAGGATGACTGGATTAAAATTAATCTTTTTAATATAATGATCACATGAGATTCTGTTGACCAAAAAAAAAAATTGTTTAAAGATGTAGGCTGCTCATGGCATATGAAGGCATTATGACATTTAGAAACTTTTCATGATTACCAAAAAATTCTCACAACAGACCTGCAATCACGTTAACATTTCCTTTCAAATAAAGGTTCTTACGATACAGACTGGTTTTGCACTTTAAAAGTGATAAATAAATAACCTCTAAAACTGGGGTGTCTAATCTCATCTGAAAAGGGCTGGTATGGGTGCAGATTTTTGTTTTAGCTCAGCACTGTCAGCTGTCTCTGCTTATCGATGTCTTGATTGATGACCATGATTAGTTAGTCAGGTGAATCAGGTGTCATAGAGCTGGGCTAAAGCAAAAACCTGTACCCACACCAGAGGTTTTCCAATGAGACTGGACACCCCTCTTTGGCCCTTTTCAGTCTAGACGTTTTACAAAAAAAATATCTGTACTCCTCCTCAGGGTGAAATCCCATGAATTATGCCTAAACTCTGTACATTGAACAGACGTTTCACCGAATGTATAGGAAATATTTACAATTCAATGTTGTAAGGTTCCTGATTTTAACTGATTTGACATAGCCCTCCCTGATAGTCACCTCAAAAGCGCACAATGTCCGTAAAATAAATTCACGCAGATGTACATGCAAGCATTGTAAATTTAAAAAACCTTTTTATTGAATTTCCTTTTTAATTTTTATTTTTATGGAATCAGTTTTACCAATTGGGTCAGGACCCCTGAACAACTTGAATGAATATAAAAAAACAACAATGTCAGCATCCCTGTGTGCACTCAGCATGTTATGTGTATGTATACCATTTAACACTTAATATTTACACAACCAAATGTCTACAGAGCACATGAAATACTGCTAATTACGTTAAGTCTGCAGTGAACTTGGCGTTGAAATGGTATTGCACCCCCAGAAAGGGCCTGAGGGCACCAACAACCTTTAAAATGTCATTTCAAGGACACAAATTAACGTAGGCCCGAGCTCCCCCAGTCCCCCGATCACTAAACCAGGGGCCTTTGTGGAAGACCGCCAGCAGTCTCTCAATTCTGCACAACCTGGACTGGACGATGGTTCACTTCAGGAGGAACGACACCCGTGGATTTGAATGCCCCCTGACACCCGTGGATTTGAATTCCCCCTGACACCCGTGGTTTTGAATTCCCCAGAGCGGAGTCCAGAGAGGGTCATTGGGTGGGGCAGTTTGATTGTCTGTAGGTAGCAGCTGTTGAATGTCAATTTCGTATGGATGGTCTGTAGGTAGTGGCTGCTGAATGGCCGTTTCGTATGGATGGTCTGTAGGTAGCGGTTGCTGAATGGCCGTTTCGTATGGATGGTCTGTAGGTAGCGGCTGCTGAATGGCAGTTTCGTATGGATGGTCTGTAGCAGGTGATATCTGACGTAGCCGCGTTACTTGGGCGGTCTGTAGGCGATCTTCCGGCTCTTCAGCACAGACCATCGGTGTCTCTTCATGTAGTAGACCAGAGGGAACAGGATGCCTGCACCCAGAAGCAGCTGCGGGAAGGAGAGAGAGATTAACACCAGAGACGCCACACTGTTCCACAAGAGAGAGAGTAACACTGTTCCACAGGAGAGAGAGATTAACACCAGAGACACCACACTGTTCCACAGGAGAGAGATTAACACTGTTCTACAGGACAGAGAGAGATTAACACCAGAGACCCTACACTGTTCCACAGGAGAGAGATTAACACTGTTCTACAGGACAGAGAGAGATTAACACCAGAGACCCTACACTGTTCCACAGGAGAGAGATTAACACTGTTCTACAGGACAGAGAGAGATTAACACCAGAGACCCTACACTGTTCCACAGGAGAGAGAGAGAGATTAACACCAGAGACCCTACACTGTTCCACAGGAGAGAGATTAACACTGTTCCACAGGAGAGAGAGAGAGATTAACACCAGAGACCCTACACTGTTCCACAGGAGAGAGATTAACACTGTTCCACAGGACAGAGAGAGATTAACACCAGAGACCCTACACTGTTCCACAGGAGAGAGAGAGAGATTAACACCAGAGACACCACATTGTTCCACAGGAGAGAGATTAACACTGTTCCACAGGACAGAGAGAGATTAACACCAGAGACCCTACACTGTTCCACAGGAGAGAGATTAACACTGTTCCACAGGAGAGAGAGATTAACACCAGAGACCCTACACTGTTCCACAGGAGAGAGATTAACACCAGAGACGCCACACTGTTCCACAGGAGAGAGAGAGATTAACACCAGAGACGCCACACTGTTCCACAGGAGAGAGAGAGATTAACACCAGAGACGCCACACTGTTCCACAGGAGAGAGATTAACACTGTTCCACAGGACAGAGAGAGATTAACACCAGAGACGCCACACTGTTCCACAGGAGAGAGAAAGTTAACACCAGAGACCCTACACTGTTCCACAGGAGAGAGATTAACACTGTTCCACATGACAGAGAGGGATTAACACCAGAGACCCTACACTGTTCCACAGGAGAGAGATTAACACTGTTCCACAGGACAGAGAGAGATTAACACCAGAGACGCCACACTGTTCCACAGGAGAGAGATTAACACTGTTCCACAGGAGAGAGAGAGATTAACACCAGAGAAACCAAAACTTTAAATCCCATTGTGATATTGTGATGAGTTCTGTATCTTCAACAGTGTTTTTTTTTTTTTTTTTTTTTTAACTGATCTGTAAGGTGCTCTGGATAAGTGTGAGTCATACGGTGTGAGGAGCGCATTCTCTCACAACGTCGTCTTCATCCTGCCATTTTTTACAATGTTTTTTTCCCGCCACGGTCAGTCGCAGGGTGCTGTCAGACAGGTGAGTTAGGGTGAACAGTCATGCGGTGGCGGCTATGCGGTTTGGCAGTGGTGCAGTTCGGTGGTGCCGTCTAGGAGGTTTGGTGGAGCGGCTGTGCGGTTTGGGGGAGCGGCTGTGCGGTTTGGAGGTTTGGCGGAGCGGCTGTGCGGTTTGGAGGTTTGGTGGAGTGGCTGTGCGGTTTGGCGGAGCGGCTGTGTGGTTTGGTGGAGTGGCTGTGCGGTTTGTCGGAGCGGCTGTGTGGTTTGGTGGAGTGGCTGTGCGGTTTGGAGGTTTGGCGGAGCGGCTGTACGGTTTGGAGGTTTGGTGGAGCGGCTGTGAGGTTTGGAGGTTTGGCGGAGGGGCTGTACGGTTTGGAGGTTTGGTGGAGCGGCTGTACGGTTTGGAGGTTTGGCGGAGGGGCTGTGTGGTTTGGTGGAGTGGCTGTGCGGGTTGGCAGAGCGGCTGTGCGGTTTGGCGGAGCGGCTGTGCGGTTTAGCGGGTTGGCAGAGCGGCTGTGTGGTTTAGCGGGTTGGCAGAGCGGCTGTGCGGTTTAGCGGAGCAGCTGTGAGGTTTAGAGGGTTGGCAGAGCGGCTATGCAGTTTAGCGGGTTGGCAGAGCGGCTGTGCGGTTTAGCGGGTTGGCAGAGCGGCTGTGCGGTTTAGCGGGTTGGCAGAGCGGCTGTGCGGTTTAGCGGAGCAGCTGTGAGGTTTAGAGGGTTGGCAGAGCGGCTATGCAGTTTAGCGGGTTGGCAGAGCGGCTGTGCGGTTTAGCGGGTTGGCAGAGCGGCTGTGCGGTTTAGCGGGTTGGCAGAGCGGCTGTGTGGTTTAGCGGGTTGGCAGAGCGGCTGTGTGGTTTAGCGGGTTGGCAGAGCGGCTGTGCGGTTTAGCGGGTTGGCAGAGCGGCTGTGCGGTTTAGCGGAGCAGCTGTGCGGTTTAGCGGGTTGGCAGAGCGGCTGTGCGGTTTAGCGGGTTGGCAGAGCGGCTGTGCGGTTTAGCGGGTTGGCAGAGCGGCTGTGCGGTTTAGCGGAGCAGCTGTGCGGTTTAGCGGGTTGGCAGAACGGCTGTGCGGTTTAGCGGGTTGGCAGAGCGGCTGTGCGGTTTAGCGGTGGTGGTTATGCGGTTTGGCGGGTTGGAGGTTTGGCGGTGGCGGTTTGGCGGAGCGGTTTGGTGGAGCGGCTGTGCGGTTTGGAGGTTTGGCGGGTTGGAGGTTTTTTTTGCGGTGGCGGTTTGGCGGAGCGGCGGGTTGGAGGTTTGGCGGGTTGGCGGAGCGGCTGTGCGGTTTGGCGGCTTGGCTGGTTGGCGGGTTGGCGGTGGAGGTTTGGCGGGTTGGCGGTGGCGGGTTGGCGGGTTTGGCGGAGCGGCGCGCTCACCTTCAGCCCCATGCGTTTGCGCTGGTCGTGCTCCGGCTCGGCCGCCCAGCGCAGGAAGGTGCACACGTCCTTCGCCACCTGGCTCATGGTGGCCGGCGTTCCTGCGGAGAGGAGAGCCGAGAAATTCCTGTTAAAATGGCTCCCAAATGGACAGGTTTGCCGGTTCACACAAGTGAAAACATTTAAATGGAAAAGAAAAAGGACCGAAATTCAACAGTATGGGGATAAGGGTGAAGCATATGCAAATGAGATGAAAACTGACCATCGTCATACTCCAGCACTTCATTGTAAATGGGCGGGGCCATGCCAATGGCTTGTCCAGGGAAGTAGGGGTTGTAGTAGAGCCCCTCCCTGACATCAACCCCAGCAGGGGGCTCACAGTAGCCCGTCAGCAGGGAGAACACGTAGTCCTCTCCTCCGTGCCTGCAGGGGGAGCAATAGTTCAGGAAACACAGCCACAAGCCCCAAAGGATGCAAACACAATTATTGCCTTGATTACTGCCAGCTTACCAAGCAATTATCCTAATAGGACTGAGGTCTCACTGAGTTAATGTGGGCGGTATCAGGGCCAACCTGGGTGGTACCTGGGTTAATGTGAGCATTACCTGGCCAAACTGGACGGTAACCAGCCTAATGTGGGCAGGGTGGTACCTGGACTAATGTGGGCAGGGTGGTACCTGGGCCAAGGTGGGTGGTACCTGGGCTAACGTGGGCAAGGCGGTACCTGGGCTAAGGTGGGTGGTACCTGGGTTAATGTGAGCAAGGCGGTACCTGGGCTAAGGTGGGCAGGGCAGTACCTGGGCTAAGGTGGGTGGTACCTGGGCAGGGCAGTACCTGGGCTAAGGTGGGCAGGGCGGTACCTGGGCTAAGGTGGGTGGTACCTGGGCAGGGCAGTACCTGGCGTTGGCGATGTAGCTGAGGTCAGGGGGCAGGGCAGTACCTGGCATTGACGATGTAGCTGAGATCAGGGGGCAGGGCAGTACCTGGGCTAAGGTGGGCAGGGTGGTACCTGGGCTAAGGTGGGTGGTACCTGGGCAGGGCAGTACCTGGCATTGATGATGTAGCTGAGGTCAGGGGGCAGGGCAGTACCTGGGCTAAGGTGGGCAGGGTGGTACCTGGGCTAAGGTGGGTGGTACCTGGGCAGGGCAGTACCTGGGCTAAGGTGGGCAGGGTGGTACCTGGGCTAAGGTGGGTGGTACCTGGGCAGGGCAGTACCTGGCGTTGACGATGTAGCTGAGGTCAGGGGGCAGGGCTCCGTTGTTGGCCACGCGGGCAGCTTCGGAGTTGGGGTATGGCTTCGGAAAATAATCGGAGAGTTTCCCCGGCCTGGTGAACATCTCACCAGTGTCATCCGGCCCGTCCACCACCTCAATCTGCACAGCACACAATAAAGAGCCACAATCACCCAGTCTCACTGCAGCAACAGCGGTAATAATGAATTAAATAAACACCTGGAAGACGGACTCAGATCAAATTAAGCCATAAACAAGATCATAAAGACAATAACGCACACAATAATACTTATACACTGCCAATCTCTTTCGGTTAAAGCGGTTGCACTTCAGCGTATCTATGACTGCTCTAGGTGCTTAAAGTGTACATCTCTGTGGGGGAGGGGGGTGAAATATCCAAACAACCCTGAGAGCCACAGAATGTTCCAGAATATTCAGGACTGTTCAGACCACGAGCCTCACCTCCTCGGCCAGCGTCTTGACCTCCGCCTCGGTGTGGGACACGCCCACCAGGTTTCGGAAGGCCAGGTACTCCATGCTGTGGCAGGCGGAACACACCTGCTTGTACACCTGGTAGCCGCGGCGAATACTGACGGGAAACACAGGCAGGTTGATCAGCCCGAGCCCCTGACAGCAGCGCCGCTAGCATCAGCTCTAAACCAACAGGGTGTTCTACAACAGGCCATGTAAATACAGCCAGCGCACAGAGCGTTTTTACCCTGAATAAAACTGATTAATAACACCATTTTGGTTTTTAAAAAAAAATTTAAATAAGTGATATTGTATTTTTGTACAGATAGCAGGTTCAACTGAAGCTCATGAAATACAGCAACAGAAATCAATGTAAGAAAATGGAATTTTCTCATTATCCTAAAAAGTAGCTCATACTCATTGTTCCATACCATATGGCCAATCAGGAAAGAGCGTATGCGATTTGCATGTTACATAAACATTATTTATGGAAAGCATGGGCACACCAGCACATTAATGCAGCTTCTGCACACTGGTCTATTCGCAAATCTCATGTATTCACAACAGCTACTGTTACTCGACCCCAGGAGCACAGAATAAGTACCCTAGAGGCCAGTTGCTTGGCTCAATGAGAAAAGCTTGCAAAGCCACTAGCACGCAGAAAGTTAGCTTCATTTTCTGAGACAAACCTGGCGTGGTCCAGAGAAGACATCAGGCCCCCGTGACTCCACGGGTACGAGGGGGGGTGCAGCTCCAGGTCTGAGGCTTTCACAGACTGGTGCAGCATCAGGGCCAGACCAGTGCCCCCTGCCGTTAGGAGGCCCAGCGTAGACAGGACCACTTTCCTTCCCTGTGGCAGGATTGAGAATGACATGCCGGCCTGTCGAAAACACGTCAGAGTCAGTAAAAATAAAAATCACAGTGACGTTACACATACTACATGCTCATCTCTTAAACCCCCCAGTCCTCAGTTTTGGGAGATGAAAATGACACACTCACTCAGGGCTGTGTTGATTGACAGTCACCAATGGGAGTCTGGTCTACTAAACCCTGACACCAGCCCTCACCTGTCACTTGTCACCCATTTTCTTTGTGCCATGTGACTCATAAGGCCTCAATGAGGCAGAAAAACAAAAAAAAACAAAAAACACTGGGCACTCTGAGTAAAGGGTGCTGGAAAACTGGCATCACAAACAATAGCAGAAGCATCCCACAGACCCACCAGACAGACAGTAAATCCCAGAGAGTGAGAGGGGGCTGGGCCTATTGTGTGTCATCAACCAGAGATTAATGCCTTTCAAACGTAGGCAGAGTATGCTACACATGATCTGCATAATTACCAAATACAAAAGAAAATCTGAGGGCAGTTCATTTGCATCGTTTCACAGGGTCAACTTTCCAGGTAAACCAATCAGAAGGTATCAGTCATCAATGGCATTGATCTATTTGTTATAATCAATGCAGTCCGTGATTGGTGGAGCTCTTCTCTGGTAGGGATGCGACACGTCTGCCATATCCCTATTTAATTATAGTTTTCCCCTACAAACTCACAATTGCATGTGACGGAGAAATTTATTACAAATGTGTTAATGGTAATGTTCTACCGTTAATCGTATTAGTTGCACTAACTATACAATAAAACACAGCACCGCCTTTACGATCCATGCCTCAAATAACATTTTCCACGTATTTAAAGGCATTTAAACTGCTCCTCATCTCCATCTTTCAAACCATACACACGGCAGCTGGCTCATAGCTCTAAAGATGGCATTATCTAGCAAGCTCAGCAAGGTTACCATACTTAGCCTATTCGCCAAGAATGAGCTACCTTAGGTGCGGGTATGCCAGCTAAACGCAGCACAAGGAAGCCTGTGAAATTACTCCATTAAAAATCGATCTGGCAATGTGCCACACACATCCACACGGTAGCCAACTAGCTAACTGTAGGTTCAGAAGATGTCGACACCAGGGAGCAGCTGACTAGTCTACTTACAACATTATGTAGCAAACGTAAGCCAACTTGTTTAATGATAAATGTATGGCCAAGTAACAGTGGATTTAACTTAGATAGCTACGTAAGAAAAACGTACAACTAAATAACCAAATGGCTTGAAACATGAATTCCTCAACAGTCACAACGGTAATTGCTAACTGACAAGACGCCGTTGAGTTCAGCAAAAGCCGGTCGCGGCTAATGCTAGCTCAGTCCGCACGTAGCAGCGGTTAGCGAACACATCACCGGCGTAAAGTCACCTTGTGTGTACGCGAAGTGAGGATGTGCGGCTATTTCCACACGTACATTCAACTACACCAGGGGAAAACAACAGCTTTTATCCAGCACGGTTAAGTGAAACGCTGTGACTGGAACCTACCCGTGAAACGTGGACGGTTTTCGAGGAGTTCAGGAGAGTCCTCCCGCTGCCGGCGACCACGACACGGAGCGCCGCCATCTTTACACAAAAGGAAGTTCCGGTCTGATCGGGGTATTTAACCCCAAAGTGGTCATCAGGACCGTGATTCGTGATGCCATCAAATCAGGAGCAAGGCGACGTGACCATAACAAAATTCGTACTCCATTTCCACTGATTTTCCGAGGAGAAATTACGGTTCATAGGATATCGTAGTTGGGGAAGAGTAGAGTAGAATGTGTTAATATGAGACAACAGTACAGACAATCAGCTTTCGTTTCATGGTATTTATTTGAATCGACTGCCTCCATTGTTAGACTTATTTGGAACTTTCAGTGTTAATATGAAAGGACAACATGTTATCTAGGCTTTCCAATAACAGCTTTCTTTTCATGGTATTTATTTGGATCTGTTGACTGTTCCTTCCTTTCTCCACACTTTTTGGCTTTCCAGTGTTTTGGCAAATGTTTATCTTGGTCTCATTTGTCCATAAAACTTTGTTCCAGAACTTATCTAGCTCATTTTAGTATTTTTTTTTTTTTAGTGAATTGTAATCTGCCCTTTTTGATTATTGCTGCTGATGAGAGGTTTGCATCATGCAGCATAGGCTCCATAATTCTGCTCTCATAGTCTTCTGCATACAGTGGTTTGTGATATTTCCACCCCTGCCCTCTGGAGACTGCTGGTGATGTCACTGATGATTGTTTTAGGGTTTTTCTGGGAGTGCTCTGTGGCCGGACGGGTCTGGGGCCTTGTCGTCTCCTCTGTCTCCCTTAACAGGCTGCTGCCGAGGTTCTCCCTGACTGCTGAGAGCGTACTCTACAGGGCCGGATCTAATTGCCCCCCCAATCTGAGCAGTCTAGATCCGGGCCTGGTCCTCTACGACCCCAGTGAAGGTGCAGGACCTAGCACCACCAAGCTCCAGCGCCAGTGGAGGACAGTCAATACCATCAAGTCCAAATTCCACGAGTAGCAAAAATAAAATACATTTCTGTTTACTGTTCACATACCTTTGGAGGGCACTGTAGCCTATCTAGCAGATACAATCCTTCGATTGGTTGTATACAAAAGTATATTTAGTGTGAAAATCAACACATCTCAAGTGCAGCAGGAAACGTGGTTATTTCATACTTAATCAATTGCATAGTGTATTTATTTAAAACGTTCTGCCCACAGGTTTGGTAATATCATTGTATACAGTCTTATGGGCGTATACTACCATTTTGCACTATATAAAAAAAAATAATGCTCCTTTAGAAAAAGGCCGAACTGATGCGGCATCCGCAAGTGTCTGTTGGGGAACTTAACGGAAGTGCCTTCAGACCGAACAGTCTCAAGATATGAATACTGCATGAATATTCAGACAGAGCTCAGATATTCAGAAAAATCTTGTTTTGATTTAGATTTCGAGAGGTAGCTTCAAGGAAGTTAGTAAATGGTCAGCATTCATATTCAGCAACAGTCAATGGGATTTTGCTGCTTGCACGGCTAGTTCCAGCTCCGTCAGCAAAATAAGGCCGCATAAATGCTGACCAGAAAATACCATTTATAAATACAAATTTATTTAATGTAAATTCCCATTCTATCGCAAATGAATACATAAACGATAAAGCTAAGGCACTGAACGTGCATAGCAAAACAGTACCAGTTAACAAAGTGTAATACCATCACGTATCCAGGAGATGTCGCCATTTGCCTGTGTGGTATTATTCTTTTTCCAATTCTGGAGTTCCAGTGTCAGGGTTTTGTGTGGGCTGGAATTATTTTGCAACCCAAGCAACCCCCGCCTCCCCCTCCCCCAAAAAAACTTTTCTACAGAGGCGTAAAGTTTACTTTGCTCAACATTAGCACTCTTGACCCCCGCCAGCATTTTGTTTGATTTTAAAAAATATGCCATTACACTGAGCCTCTTGGCAATGTGACAAGTGTTTAGTGGATGACTGAAAATACTGAAACCCTTTGAAGTTCAACTTAAAAAAAAAAAAGGCTCAAAGGAGGCTCAGTGTACCTGCACTGGATCAAACTGCCATTTGGACTGGGGGGGAGGGGGGGTTATCAGCTTACCTGTGACCAGTACCTGCAGATCACTGGATACTGAATTACTGTCTGGGCGATTGCAGATAAGTATCAGACACACACATTACCTGTCAGGAGAATTAGGTTGGACATTATGTCGAACACACAGTCCTTAGCGCAGGCAAAAACAACAACGACAATGACAGGCGGAAGCCAGGCATCACCAGAAAATAAAACACCACCTGTTTATCGGAATAGAGTTTTCACCCAGGGAGGTGGGAGAGGAGAACTGAGGAGGAAAAACAGATCAGTCTCCTTAATGATGCGAGAGCCCATTTCCATGCAGCACTGTTCTCCCCGACAGCCCGAAACAGCCTGAAAAATGTAAAATGCCCTGTCTGCAGCGGAGAGAGAGGGTAGAGGAGAGAGAACGTGCACCGGGAGATCTAAACGAACGTGTCAGAGGTAATGTATGCAGACAGGACTAGTCATTACATTCTCAAAGAGCTGCAGGAACGACGGGACGATGTGACACAACAGAGAGCGCGCGTTCAGAATTAATGGCGAGAGAGAGAGAGAGAGAGAGAGAGAGAGAGAGAGAGAGAGAGAGTGGAGTGAGAGAGAGAGAGAGAGAGAGAGAGAGAGAGAGAGAGAGAGAGAGAGTCCGCCATTAGGATTCATCTGACGCCCTGGCGGGGATGATCTGTGGGTGACGGGGCGTTTGTGCCGTTATGAAGACAGGGTTTATGTAACTCACTGCCTCTCCTCAACCCCGTCTCCAGTGGGGAGATGAGTTATCTTTCCAGTTCAGCGGCAGGAGTCAGGGCCTCCCAAACACGGACTCCGAGGTCCCTCCTTAACGCTGATTTTTGGCACAACGACACCTGGAACTTCAGAAACAAGTTGCTGCTGTTCTTTATTAGGCACTTTAATGTCTGCTGAGGGGTCACCCTGTCAGGCTTCCGTTACGTCAGAAACAGCAATGCACACCGTGGGGAACGACCGTCCCATATTCACACCCCGGCTGTAAGTATGGGAAGCTGAGTGGGGAGTGGAGGAGTAGTTTGTCTGGAAATGTTGTTGGCCAGGTCGAGTGCTCTTGTTCACATAACTCAGGTGGACTCACTGATGTTCTCCTACATCAGGGGTCTCCAGTCTTACCCGAAAAGGGCCAGGGGGGTATGGGTGTCTTATAAGGGCAATTGAGTGCTATAAGTTAAAGAAGAAATAAGATACGCATTTTCTCGTGTCTAGAACTTTCTCTGGCCTGCCAAGCCACTGCAGGACCCTACGGTGCCTGTGCTCCTGATATAAACACAGGGGTGAATGAAAGAGCACCTCAGCCTAGAGGAAATCAGGGCCTTCGACTCTGTTCAGAACTGCGCATGTACTTCCGTACACCTTCCTGTCCTGACCTGTCGTAAAATAATACTAATAATAATAATTATAATTTATGGACCCGCCATGCTGCTGTCCATAATACACTGTAGTTAGTTTAGTTATGAAATAAGTAAACAAATGGCTGCCTGGTCCTTTGTGGATTGGTCGGGTAGTTTCGTGGGAGATTAATAAATGACTGGTCTGAGTGTGACACTACAGACCGGCGCGCGCCTGGGTCCCTGCGTGTGTTCAGCCTGGTTTCGGTGGGTATATCAGGGGGCACAGAGCACCCCCCACCGAAATGTGACACTTTCCCAGGTCCGTGTGTAGTCGAAGGACAAGAGTAAAACCCACCGCTCAGAAACCTGAAACGCGGCTGTTTTGCGCCATCTGCAGCGTGCGTCTGACACGGAGTGGTATAGAGCACGCGTGCAGTCTTAAACAGAGCCAATCAAACAGGTGTATACGGAGCTTTCTGTCCCATCTCCAACAGGTTTCTTTGCACAAGGCTACTTTAATAACGTAACAAAATGACGTGTTCAGAAATCTAAATATTGCACTGTTGCCAACGGACCGTTGATAGCGTGGATAAGACTGAAAATGTATCAAATAATTCCAATAAAATAATTGCTTGTCGTTAATTAAATTTTTTTTAAAAAAAAGCATCGTGCGGGGGAAAACCAAACAGCATCATCTGTACCTGAAGAACGTAGCATAGCAACGCACAACGTTATCATTTTTCTCGTGGAAGGGGTTTTCCCCCGTGCTGTAGCGGAGTGGTTTGCCCCACGCTTGCAGCGGGTCTTCACGCCGCGCAGTACCGACAGCTGTTGAAGAGTGAGAGTCTTGGCAGCTCCGCGATCTCACGGCTCTCAACAGTCCAAGTCTCCCCAATAAGATTTCTTGGTGAGTAGCTACTCTTTTGCTTTCTTATATTTCCATTCAATGTGTTCTTCTACTTCTTATTAACTATGTAATTTGTACTATTTTAATATCCGGTGTCTCTCAGTTGAATGTCTTTCCCTTTTATAAAACAATGTGTTCTACCTTATGGCCGTCTGACATGTATGGTATATATAAAGGTGTTGTTACGAATGGCATTTTACGAATCACATTACAATTCATTTTGGCATAAAATGTACATTATTATTAGAACATAACACGGTTGCACCGTAGCCCAAATAATTTTAACTGTGACGGTTATTATTTTCATTTTGCATTTGTATTTATGTTTTGAAAACAGTTAGTGGTCATCTCTGATCTGCACTTGACATTGTAGCTATCAGTTTTGAAAACTTGTGAAGAGAATCTTTTTATGACCATGCATGGAAATGCTACTTCGGGTTACTTCAACATCAGCCTTCTATAGTTTAAATCTTGAAAATGTGGAAAATTCAATGAAATCCAATACACGCGTAACAGGCAGAGCAAACGCGTAACAAGCAGGGTAGACGCGCGATTGCTTTTGCCCGTAACGTTCACAGGTGCTATTACGGACCGTCTGCAATTAGACACAGTGCCTAGGCATGAATTCTGAATCAGATTATCTTATTTTTCTATTAGCTGTCGTTGTGGCTAATATTCAAATATCGTAGCATGAGCATGTTTAAGAATACAACCCGTTAACCATTCATTACCTGCCGGACCAAACGTCACACAGTTGGTGTTTATGTATGTATTTAATTGTTTATTATATTAATTATAGTCAACAAAATACCTATGATCTAGAATGCACTTCTCGCACTGTTTGGATAAGAATGCATTAGTCATCTGGTGGCCTATTTGGTTTCCATGTGAATATTATTATGATTATATCAGAAGTACAGGCTGTTATATTAGACTTCAATCATACAAGAGATTTGCAGTGATTTCATAGATTGCCATCAATTTTTCATCTCATGAGAATTTTTTTTTTGCTTTTTGCATATATAATTTGTTTTACATGAAAGAAACAGAAATAGACACAGAACGAGAACCCCCCCCCCCCCCCGCACTTGGAGAGCTTTTCCATGACACCCTAATTGTCTGAAAGCTCCAATGCTGTAAACAAAGCACTTGAACCTCTGGCCTCAGTTGCTTTCTAATTTCATGCAATTATGCTTATAATAACCAATTCTGATATAAAACGACTTAACAGTTTCCATTCTACGGAAGTCTAAATTGTATGAGACGGCTATATGACTGTACGAGGGAGCAGGGTTTGGAAGCTAGGGAGCCTGCTGCTGCACAAAATCCCCAAACATAGCCTGTCCAGGCGCCTTTTAAAGAAGAGGGCAACTCCCTGTCTGTCATCTTCAGCAAGAGAAATGACACTGAGTCTGATGATTGGATCCCTGTATGTCAGAGCGATAAGACAGATGACCAGCGTGGTTATGTCCAGTTCTGTCTTTTGTGCAATTTACAGGAGCTCAGAGTGCAAAAATAGAATTATTGTGAACTTAAGTGTTGCCGGGTATTGAAAGGTTGGGGCATTTGTTTGCATATATAGCTCTTCCTGTTAAGGCTCTGTTCTAGAACATGGGTATGCTCTATGGTCTGGTATCTGTTAAGGCTCTGTTCTAGTACATGGATGGGCCCCATGGTCTGGTATCTGTTAAGGCACTGTTCTAGTGTGTGGATGGGCCCCATTATCTGTTAAGACTGTTCAAGTGCATGGATGGGCTCTATGGTCTGGTATCTGTTAAGGCTCTGTTCTAGTGCATGGATGGGCCCCATGATCAGGGCTATCCGCCATGCTGACTATGACGGACAGCCCTGCTACGCTGACCTTGCTCAGGGATGGAAGGGCTTCAGTAGGTTTGGTACTATCACCCCACTGGCACTACCCTACCCTGTCGCTCTCACCACTGGTATACCCGCCACCACCCACGGGCTACCCGCCACCCCACTGGCGCTACCCGCCATCACCCCACTGGCGCTACCCGCCACCACCCCACTGGCGTATACCCGCCACCACCCCACTGGCCCCTACCCTCGCACCATCACCCCACTGGCGCTATGTACCGCCACCACCCACTGGCGCTACCCGACACCCATCCACCCCCCCACTGGCGCTACCCGCCACTCACCCCACTGGGGCGCTACCCGCCACACCCCACTGGCGCTAGCTACCATGCCACCGCCATCACCCCACTGGCGCTACCCGCCACATCACCCCACCACTGGCGCTACCCGCCACACTGCGTTACCCACCCCACTGGCACCGGCCACCCCACTGGCGCTACCCGCCACCACCCCACTGGCGCATACCCGCCACCACCCCACTGGCGCTACCCGCTCTCACCCCACTGGCGCTACCCGCCACCACCCCACTGGCACTACCCGCTCTCACCCCACTGGCGCTACCCGCCACCACCCCACTGGCGTATACCCGCCACCACCCCACTGGCGCTACCCGCCATCACCCCACTGGCGCTACCCGCCATCACCCCACTGGCGCTACCCGCCATCACCCCACTGGCGCTACCCGCCATCACCCCACTGGCGCTACCCGCCATCACCCCACTGGCGTACACCCGCTCTCACCCCACTGGCGCTACCCGCCACCACCCCACTGGCGTGCTACACGCTCCGCCCACCCCACTGGCGCACCGTCCCCATGCCACCGCCTACCCATGCTGCTAGGTCGATTGGGCGCTATCCTCTGTCAGTGCAAAGCCCAGCAGGTGAACTGCTGTGTGATCAGAACTGACAGCTGCTGGTGTTTAGGAGGAGGGCACACACCTGTCTCTACTCTCCAGGGTCAATAGCTGAGCAGTGAGTGCTGAGGAATATGGTCAGGAATTCCAACAAAAAAAAGGGGGGAAAAAAGCATTTAAAAAACACACACAGACTCGTCATGTTGCTTGGAGAGTGGTGTGGCTCATTATGGTCTGTCAGACTGACGCATTCCCCCAGTCTCCAGTCTCTTTCTGCCTAACATCATCTGCAGTCCTTTAAGGTAACGAAAACACGATGCAAACAAAGAAAACTTCAGTGCCAGACTAAACTGAGTCTGCAGCACTCAAGGGAAGGTATCGCTGGTGAATAGGAAAAAAATCCTTTTGTCCTCTGAGAATAAAAAAAAATTGCCAGTTGAATATGCACTAAAATACAAGATATTTTTGTATTATGCCTTTTGAGTGTTTGGTTGGCAAGGCAAAGAAATTAGGTACTGGCCTATATCATTAAATATGTGCTAATTTGTGTGTTATGCCAATCACTTTTTGGACTCAGTTATTTTTCTTGTTTTAATGTGATAAAGAACTCAGTTGTTGACAATCTACAGAACCATTTGTCAAAATATTGTTTCATTTACATAAGTATTCAAAAACTAATATAGACATGTCAAAATTGCATTTGCCTGCTTTTACAAATATAATACCATATAAAAAATGACTAAAGATAAAAAAGCTTCTGTACATTACCAGCTATTTCCCGTGAAGCTGTGTATGATAAACTGTCCAGCATATGGCGAGTATGTCATTTTGAAAAAATTGTTGTCAAAGATAATTTTCTACTTCTTGTTGAAGGCAGAGGTGGAAAATAATTATCTAAAATAACTTCATGATTATTATTCATGATTATTTTGTACATTTTATTAAATTTGGTTAGCAACAGAAGCAAAGTATCAGAATAGATCAAAATTGACAGGTGGGATGCAAATCCCCAAACTCACCTGTGGCACCTGTCCTTAGGCATTCCTCAGAGTCCCTGGAAGGTCCATGCCTGATTAAATAACTGAAGCTCTGCACAGATCTCTATTGTCTGCTTCGAATGGGCGACAGTTAGCGCATCGCTTCTGTGTCTCGAAATAGCACTAAAGCATCTCCTCCTGTCAGGGGAAGCAGGGTGATGATGTAATGGTGGGCGGAGCCAGGCTGACTCCGGGCCCTCCCCCCTGACTTTGGGACTGGCGCACAGTTCGGCGAGTTTGGAACGGGGGCCGGTTATGACAGTCGAGACCCAGCAGTTGACGGCTGTGCCACCCCGTGGGGTGATATATGTGGACATACTGTAGTCTGAGGATATTACAACTGCTCCCTGAACAATGGCTGAGCCGGCTCTGCCACAGTCACCTCTACAACACCCCCACCTCTCCAGCCCTACAGGGTTGGAGTCCTGATCTATGGGGTCACTTCTGGAACTACGATCTTTACTTCACTCTAGTGTGTTTCTTTTGCACCTCTGCACCTTGAACTGATGCACTTGTTGTACGTTGCTCTGGATAAGAGCGTCTGCTAAACGCCTGTAATGTAATGTAATACAACACGATTTGTGCTGCCGGTAAAGAAAAAAGAAAAAGATTGGTTCATATTTCCCAACTGTCTTTTTCTCAGAAAGCTGACAGAGGAAGTCGCAATGCACCCATTTTGTGCTCATTCTTCACTTACAAAGGAAGGGGGGGGGGAGGCTGAGACATCCAGTTGAGTTTAGATATATGCTCATTAAAATATGTATTTTTTGACACGGGGTTGTGTTGTCCTGCTGTGAATCTCCCCAAGCCCCAGGGGGCGGGGCCTGTCTACACTCGTCTTAATTCCAGCCCCTGATTCGCTGACTCTGTGTGGTTGGAGGGGATTTAAATATGTGCCCTTCAGACACTGAAGTTTTCAGCGTCCGTTACAAAGAACACAGAGCTCCCAATTACAGCATCCCCAGCGTTTACGAACAGCTGAGAACTTCGAGGCTCCCTCTGTCTGCAGAGAACCCAGAACCCAGGTGTCTCGGTCTGGAGCTGTGGGCCGGTGCCCTTAATTTCAGAACCTCATTTCAGCGCCACCGAGGTCAGATCCACTGGACCTTGGCGGGCGAGAGCGGAGTTTTGCACATTGTCCTTTTCCTTTTTTTTACCTTCTTTTTGTCAAACACACTTCTGTCCGTCCTGGTCTTCTCATAGCGCTTCTTTGCCGGTGTGTGTCCGGCCAGCCTAATAGCCTGGCCCCATTTTTTGGCTGAGGCAACCCCCCCCCACCCCCCCTCCCCCGTAGGAACAGAGGACCGATAATCAGTCGTAATCAAGCGCTTTTTTTGCAGTCGCAGGGCGAGGAGGAGCAGATTGTCTGCGGTGATTCATTGTGGCCAAACACCCCGTGCATCCAGCAGGCGTCAGAAGCCCAGTCAGATAATGCCAAGCGTCTCTTTTTAAGTCGCCCGCATAAATCAGCCGCTGATAAGAACTGCTTGCCCGAGCACCTCAGGACACCGAGAGGAAAGGAATGCCATAAATTTGCATATGTAAATGAGGTACTGCTGTTTACGGCCAGCCCAGGCCAGCCCTGTACTGACCACGCTGCGGTCCTCTCACTGATCAGTGAACAGGTAAACAGTCTCCAGAGAGGTGCCATCGTCACCTGGACCTGGAGCAGGAGACGGTTACATTGTCCTGTTGTTAAATCACGCTGTTGGGATTTATATGCATACAGTTGTTTTTCTAACTTGAAATGCAAATGCTGTCACATCTGTATTTGTTTATTTGTTTCCATGGAGAAGCACAGTGGAAATAAGTGTTTTCAGTAGTGCTTTCATGCGCTGTCCTCTGGGCTCAAATATACGCTAACTTTAATACAGTGGCTGTATCTGAACCCAAAATCCAGCTGAGTCCGGTAAGAGTGATTTGTTTCCCTGGCTGGAGCTGTTTGGTCATTGGCTGAGCGAGAGAACTTCCTGTGCTGAGCGAGCGGGAAGGGAGACACCTGCGGCAGACTCATACAGGTGTGTGGTGCACAGGTGTGTTGACAACAGGTGTGCCATGTACGCAGGTATGCGATACACAGGTGTGTGGTGTACAGTTTTGTGTGGTCTACAGGTCTGTGGTGTACAGGTGTATGGTACACAGGTGTGTGGTGGACAGGTGTGAGCAACACAGGTACACATGTGTGTGGTGTACAGGTGTGTGGTACAGAGGTGTGTGATATAGACACAGGTGTGTGGTACAGAGGTATGTGGTATAGACACAGGTGTATGGTACAGAGGTGTGTGATGGTGTAAAGGTGGTGTACAGGTGTGTGATATAGACACAGGTGTGCAGTGTACAGGCGTGTGGTGTATATAGGTGTGTGGTATACAGGTGTGTGGTGTATATAGGTGTGTGGTATACAGGTGTGTGGTGTACAGGTGTGTGGTGTATATAGGTGTATGGTGTAGAGGTGTGCAGTGTACAGGTGTGTGGTGTATATAGGTGTGTGGTGTACAGGTGTGTGGTGTATATAGGTGTGTGGTATACAGGTGTGCGGTGTACAGGTGTGTGGTGTATATAGGTGTGTGGGGCACAGGTGTGTGGTGTACAGGTGTGTGGTGTATATAGGTGTGTGGTATACAGATGTGTGGTGTATACAGGTGTGTGGTGTACAGATGTGTGCTGTACAGGTGTGTAGGGCACAGAGGGGGCTGCTCCCACACTGGAGCACACAGGACTGTAAGGGACTGAGCAGGGGGGAGATCTGCTGGGTTGACCCTCTCTTTCCTGAGCATTTATATCAGATCTGAAGACTGAAATGCCATCCAGTGATTAGCTGTTAAACTGCACATATAACTGAGTCTTGTGTGTGGGATCCTCTTAGTGGACTGCTGTTAAACTGCACATATAACTGAGTCATGTGTGTGGGATCCTCTTAGCAGACTGCTGTTAAAATGCACATATAACTGAGTCGTGTGTGTGGGATCATCTTAGTGGACTGCTGTTAAAATGCACATATAACTGAGTCATGCGTGTGGGATCCTCTTAGCAGACTGCTGTTAAAATGCACATATAACTGAGTCGTGTGTGTGGCCAACAGTGTGTGCGTGTGTCTGCCTCTCTGCAGAAGACAAACTCACTTCCCGGATGGGATTAACATCCTGTGTTCTCTAATTTGCTACGTTCCAACACGTTTGGGAAATAATAAAAGGATTTCTGTTCTGCGGAAACAGCAGAGGCTGCTTAACGAGTTAAGGATGAACGACCTGTTCAGGAGGGGTATCTCCCGACTCCCAATCAAAACTGTCCTGAGCGCTTGAGCCCCCGGTTCCTTCGCTGATTGAGTGAGGATGCGTCCCTGCCCACCAGATCCTCCTGTGTTTTGGGAAGGGGGATTTATCAGGGGTTAATCCTCCCCTGTACTGGCCAGGCTCCCATTAACCGTGGTTTTAAGTTGCGGGAGGAATCGGTCCAGGGCAGCCGGAAGCTCAGCCGCACGGGGGCCGGTGTCAGAGCTGTGAGGTCTTCCTGGTTGTTGGGTCACGGGTGAGAGGGGCCGGCCCATAATCCCGCTGCCCCGATAGGCTGGGTTTACTGTTTTTGTTGTTGTTGTTGTTTTTTTCTCAATGAGGTTGAGGTACGGTTGCCGCTAGTTACTGTTCCTAAGCGCTGCTCCAGCCGGGATCACTCTCTGTATATCAGGTCCTGCCAGCACCCCCTCAAACACAAGGGCACCCCCCTTCATTATCACAAGGGCAGGACCCCCGAACCCGGCCCGGCGGAACGCCAGGGTTCTGACAGACAGGCGCGCTGACGTTAGATTGGTGTCAGATCTCAGACGCTGTCAGGTGATGTGTGTTTGCCATAAACGCACCCAGTACCCCACACCCCCCCTTCCCCCAAACTGCCTCAGTTTTACTCCACTTCTACAGAAGGAGCGCCATCAAAACAACCCCTCAGACACGCTGCTGCACCACAGACCACTCCCTGCCTGTTTCTGTCTGACTCGGCTACCCCCCTCACACCCTCCTGTACCACACCCCCCTGAATCCATCCCTGAATACAGGCACAGCTACCTCAGACCTGAGAGCGTGAGACTCTCTCTGAACGATGGCGGGACAGTCCGTTGAGCCCGTCCTTGCTCTTTAGTTTTATATGAGTGAATCTCTCCACCGTGTATCTCAGGGGTGAGCAGTCCCGATCACTAGAGGGCCGATGTGTAATTACCCTGTAATTACGCAGTAATTACCCAGGCTAAACGAGCTCCTTGGCTTCACACACTCACTCGTAGTTTAGACCACAATAAAGCGTCTCATAAAGGGACATATGAACTGTCTTCGGCTGTCGCTCGTGAAATGCAGCCAGAACGGCAGATGGTGTGAATGTTGCGGCTAATTAAGAGCAGACGTTGGCATGAACCTGAAAAACAGAAACCGATACGGCCCTCGTTCCCCACCTCCGCTGTTTAAAATAGTCCTGATTTAGCTACACCCCAGGCTTAAATATTACCCTCCGTCTTACACTCTGCGTATTTATCGCTATTATTTTCATGATCATAATTTTATTTCTGTTTTTATTCTGTGTGCGAAGCCGTTAGCACAACGCAGTCCTGAGAAACGGTAAACAAACGATCGATCGATCTTTCCCGCTGCCGAGAGCATCTGCCGTCTGGCGGTCGAGCGTGGTCTCGGGGACCCCGAGGGCCTCCGTCTCTGCTCAGTGACCGTGCGAGCTGTGCTTAATTAAGTCTCTGTTCGATACATCCGCAGATCTCCACTGGAAATGCTTCCTCGTGTCAGTGTACAGTTCACCTTTGACTGGCTGGTCCACCTGACCGCGCAGCCCAGCTGGCGTTAGACTGTGGAATGCGAAGAAACATCCACAGGTTCAACTTTCACTGGAGGAGAGCGTGCACGTGTTTTATACGCGTGCACGTGTGCTTATGAGCGTGCACGTCTGCATATCAGCATGCATGTTTACTTGTAAAGATCCAAGGCTTACAGAAATGATTGGGTGTTACATATTTGGAGAACAAAAATCTTCTGCGATCATAAAGCCACAACCTAGCCCCAAAACCAAACAACCATGGCACACTTGATATGCTCATTTTGTATGTGCAGTATGTAAGCCGATATATATGCACATAATATTCTACAACATGAATTTCTCCATTTGCCAGCTCAGTGATGCAGGAAGCCTTGTTCAGGTGTGTGCGCTCTCTAACAGCCTGGCGTCAGCGGCATTGCCTGTCCTCTGAAGGAGCTTCATGTGATGTGAGAAGGAATTACTCAACAGCTACTCGCACCATCTTAATTCTGCTAATCCTGTGCTTAGTTAACTGACGAGCTTATTCAATTAACATAAACCGTTATAGTATAACAATTATAATGCACTAAATAAATATGCACTCTCAAGTCTGCATACGATGTTGGACTCAATTGCAGGATATCAAAACTACAGAGGGAAAAATTAAAAACTTTCTGAGGGTTAGGGTCCCAACAACCTGGTCCTTACTGATCCAGACTGCATCAGCATAGCGTAGTTAGAGAACTGGGTTTCTGACTCCAGTGTTGGAGACTTGATCAGGTGGAGTGCAGCCATTGTACCTTTGAGCCAAGGTGCATAACCCGAATTACTTCAGTACACATCCAGCTGTATAAAATGGATTGTGTGTGAAGAATGTAATCAGTGTAATCCACTCATTAAATGCATTAAATGAGAAGGTGTATCACACCAAACAAGCTGACGCTGTCCAAAGCCCGTCGAGTCCAAAGGAGTCTGAACTTGTTTGAACCCGGAAAGTTCTCTCCTGATGGCCCAGTGCGTTCCAAGTGCTTTGAAGCACTTTCAGATTTTTTTTCCTTTCGGCCATCACTCAAAATAAACACTGAACCCCAAAATAAACACGGAGCCCCTAAACAAACCAAACCCCTAAATAAACATGTACTATTGAAGTTAAAAATGCATAACATTGCACATTCATAGACAAGCCATGCACAGCTGCAAATTCCATAATACACTTCATATCTACAGAAAGATAAGTAAGATATTGGTTATAGATGTAGATAAGGATACAAAACAAAACAGAAAAACAACAAAACAATGCAGCTGTCTAGGGGAAATTGCTCAAGGTGAAAGGTAAAGTCCTCTGTTTCCAGAGGCTAAAAGTTGTTCACAGAGGAATTTTCTGGAGAGAAAATGGCTCATAGTGCTGAAAAACCTAAGAACCAGCCTGCAGCAGGATGATTAACAGATAACTGTTAACGTGATGTCATTGCAGCAGCTGATGCAGCTGCAAAGCAAGGTTTTCATACTCGGTGGGTTGGAAACAGTGCGCTTAATGCACAGCAGTTTGAGTCAGTTCCGGTGTTACTGGAAGCGAACGAGTGCACTGATTTCAGACTGCCTGCCAGTGGTACTGTAGCCTGCATATGCTAAGCCTTTGACTGGCTCAAACTAAGGAAGGGTGATAATGGCCATTTTACATCATGACCGGTACAGCGTCAGCCATTACGTGCCTTTCCTTACAAAATCGCCCTTCAGATTAAAAAGCTATGCGTGATATCACTGCTAACCAGCTAAGCGGTGTTTCTTGCTTTGGAAAGCCATGATTGGCTGCAATCGTCTTTAAACTGGTGATGGATGTCAACCCGCAGCAAATCGGCACAGTATTTTCCCCCGTCACGTTTTGTACCTGTGTTCGCACCGCTCGTTGCTAGGCGTGTCAGGGCGTGGGTTTGTGCTGTGGTATTAACTCACCGGTAACCAAGGTTTTGCAGTATCAGTCAGTGACGTAAATGCACTGCTCTGACAGAATAAAGTTAATTTATATTGTAGCGGTCCGCTGGTGAGGCTGCCTAACTGCTCTGCTAGGGGTGAGCTCATCGCCAGATCATCGCTCACCACAACAACAACATTTATTTACCCCCGCCCTCGAGATCATGTGCCCCCACCCTCGAGATCATGTGCCCCCGCCCTCGAGATCATGTGCCCCCACCCTCGAGATCATGTGCCCCCGCCCTCGAGATCATGTGCCCCCGCCCTCGAGATCATGTGCCCCAGTGTTCTCCGATCATGAACAAATAGGCCTGTATTAACATTAGTTATTCCAAGCTAATGACTAATGACTCAATATATTTATGACCATTTAAATATTTATGACTGGCAAAAAAACTTCTGAAAAAAAATAGTGATGTGCCAAAACAAAAACAGAACGTGAACACATCAGGCAGGTTTCAGGCCTTTTGCTACAACATTTAGTATTTTTCAGTATTTTTCCTGCTAAACAGTAGACAAGTAACCCTTCAAAGAGTGTAACTGTAGGTAATCCCAACTGGTTGCAAACATCAGTTCTGATATTTTAAAAAATATATATGTCATGAGCCTTTTCACATTGCTTGCGTTTGTCTTGGTTCAGTCCCTTGTTTCCTCTCTCTCTCTCTCTCTCTCTCTTTGAGGTTGTCAGAGATCTGGGACACAAACTCAACTCCTCCATCATAAAACGCCTTTTACTGCTCCTCTCCAAAAGCCAAGTCTGCCATTCAGCACAATGCTCATCCTGACTGGAACCATGAAAGGGTTTTTAGTACAAATAAATAACATGGAAATAAAATATTATCTGCAATTGGAATTTTACCGCAAATGGTTCCGACAGGAAACGGAGAGGGGAAACGATGGGGGGGGGGGGGGAATTCTACCGCCCCAGTAATACAGAATTATTGACCCTCTGAGATTCAGCGATCAGGTTTATAGAGACCAGGGTCTTTACTGAAAATTTGGCTTTTGGCAGGGAGGACATTACACTGAGAGCTTAAATCTACAATACTACCACTTCAGCACCAAGAGAGCCAGGCTCTGACCTGAAGGTGATGATGATGATGATGATGGTGAGCCTTCCTCCATGGGCTCAGGCTGATTTCAGACACGCTGGGTTACCTCCTCAGCCCTTCTCCAAGGAGACACTTATGTAGCGCACGTCATGCTGAGATGTGAACAGCACTCCCAGTGTAGGGGTTTAGCACCTGAGGGCCAATACAGGTATTACTAAAAACATGTTACCAATTTACCGGTTTTACCTCCCTGTCACACATTCATATTTGAGCGTTTTGCAGACCCTCTTACACAGTGTCTGTGACTTAGACAGATTGCATACAGTCCATTTTCACAGCTGGATATTTTACTGAAGCGATTCAGGTTGAGTACCCTGCTGGTATAACAGCAGCATCCCAGCTGGGAATTGAACCCACAACCTTGGAGTTGGATCCCTAAACGCTATGCTACATCACCACCCTGCCCCCCCCCCCACCCATTCAATTATTAATACAGTCATAGCATAAGTGTATGTATTTCCAGGGTGCTTTTGCATGCGTGAAACAGCTGGATATTTACTGAAGCATTTCCTGGGTGCTTTTTCGTGTGTGTGTGTGTGTGTGTGTGTGGGTGTTGGTGTGTGGTGTGTGTGTGGTGTGTGTGTGTGTGTGTGGTGTGTGGTGTGTGATATTTACTGAGCATGTTTCGTGTGGTGTGTGTGTGTGTTGTCTGTGTAGTGGTGGCTGTGCTGTCTGTGTGTGTGTGTGTGTGTGTGTGTGTGTGTGGTGTGTGTGTGTGTGTGGTGTGTGTGAGTGTGTGTGTGATGTGTGGTGTGTGTGGTGTGTGTGTGATGTGTGGAGTGTGTAGTGTGTGGGTGTGTGTGTGTGTGAGTGTGTGAGTGTGTGGTGTGTGTGTGTGTGTGTGTGTGTGTGTGTGAGTGGGGGGGTGTGTGGTGTGTGGTGTGTGTGTGTGTGGTGTGTGTGGTAGTGGTGTGTGGTGTGGGTGTGTGTGAGTGTGTGGTGTGTGTGTGTGTGTGTGTGAGTGTGTGTGTGAAACAGCTGGATATTTACTGAAGCAGCCCCCCCGTGAACTGGCCCTGGCTCAAAGCCGGCTCAGCCGAGCCCGGCAGGAATTGAAATCTGTGATTTAAACGTGTTTAAATGGAGCGTGATCCTTCCCCCCACAAGAGCCAACCACAGACAGCTCCAGGGGAAAGCAATGGGGACTGATGAATCGAAAGTAGATCTGCAGGAGGATTCGCCCAAATCCATGGACTGCGCAGTGCCCCCTCCCCCCACCCCCACTCCGTTCTACCGCTGCAGCGTCAGATTAATGCAGATGCTGATTTGTGCATCTGCCATTTTTAATCACTGCAATAAGGCCGGGCCTGTGAATTATAGATGGACCAGCAGGGAAAGTTTCATAGAAATATTATTCAGGCATTAGAATTCGCCAAACACCACGGCAACCAGGGTGTGTGTGTGTGTATGGTGTGTGGGTTTGTGAGTGTGTGTGCGGATGTGTGTGTGTAGGGGGACTGGAGGAATCGTTCAATTGTGAGTCAATTAGTAATCTGATTTGATTTAAGATGCAGATTTGTGCTTGTGAGGGAGAAAATAATTGCTTGGTTGGGAGAACAGTTTCTAAGGAGGCTATTGAATTTGTGTGTGTAAGTGTGTGTGTGTGCTCTGTGCACGCATGTGTGTGCATATGTGAGTGCTATTGTGCATATCTGTGTAGTACCTTCATCTAGACAAAATTAATTGAAAAAAATGTATTGTCTGGAATCTCCCAATATGCTTTACTCCAAATATCCCATGAGCCACTTGGGGAGGGAGTGGATGCCCCCCTGTCACAGTGACCGCCGGGAATCGAACCCTGACCTCTGGCCTGACCCCGGGCCGCGGTGAGGGGCCTCAGTGTGCTCTCACAGATCGGCCTTCACGCTCGCTGAAGAGGGCAAGCGCACACGGGACCCTGAGCTCCACATGAGAATGAAAGCTTTTCCCCCCACAACACAACACAACACAACACAACACAACACAACACAACAGACCGGCTGAGCGACTGACACTTCCCACCGCTCTGCGGTGCTCCTGTTTTATGAGCATTTGATCCTGAAAATTGATGTGTGCAAACTGGAAAAATAATTTAGGAGCGCACCTACTAATTGGGATACATCAAGTGTACTCCTATGTTTTTCCAACTTAGGAACTCATGTACTTCTGGGGAAAAAAAAATGTTAGCATAGAGCCCTGTTTGCATGGAGCGTGGCTTGTGGTGAACTTGTTCCTGATGATCAAGATGAGCTGATTTTTTCTAACGGCCGCGGTGGAGCGGAGGGAGGGAGCAGATTTCTCAGAACAGCCTCCTCACACGTTAAGATCAGCCTGACGGGAGCTTTGGACGTTATGAGGGGGCGTGTGATTCACTCGTGTATACTGAGGGGTGTTTGCCCTCTGATTAATATTTAGGTGGTTCATCTGACCACCATTTTTATCTTTTCTAGCTCTACAAACAGGGTTCACTGAAAAGTCTTTGCTTACGAGCCAGCTGTATGCTTAGCCTCTGTAAACTGCATAGAGGTCAGCATTCGGTGCCAAACCAATCAGGGTCCAGCGGTATGCAGAAACACGTCGATATGCAAGGACGAGGCGCTGGAAAGCTCCTCATTCAACTCGTGTGAAATGTGGATTTGAGAGGAGAGGTGTAGTACAGTTATACACCCCCTCTATTACATCAGTATGAATTAGAGGAGGAAAGGTTCACAGCAAGCACAAGGTAAGGGGATTTGTACAGTTAAATTGTTTTGTGTGTGTGTGTGTGTGTGTGTGTGTGTATATGCGTGTGTGGGCAAGCCATTACTTTTTATTTTTTATTTTTTTTACCCCATAAACGTCAGGTTGCCCTGTTTACAATAGCACATCTTTAATTCACTGCCCGGGGGGAGGCAAGCTTATTTAATCTAAACAACTAAAATTTCCCAGGAAAGATATTGTTATGATTTATGGTTTCAGACAAACAATGCAGCTCTGGCAGAGAGTCAATTCTCTTAAGTAATGTGAGCTCAGAGTTGTTCGGCTGTATTTATAACTTCAGAAGGCCGATTTAAGTCCTCGCTTCATTGCGGAAATGCAATTATCCTCCTGCAGAGCCCCGTCAGCGCGCTCCCTGAGTGAGGCGGGCCGGCTGAGTAACGGCCCTGCCTCCTCCGCCGGGCGGTGTGAACCCAACACAGCCGCAGAGAGGAAACGCAGGAACGACTGCGACGGCATTGAGTACGATGCAGCGCGTCGGCCTACTTCTCTCTGCGAGGCGCACTTTTCCCGCACCAGATAACGTGCGCTTACTTTCCTTCAAACACGGTGCGCTTGTGCTGCGCGTATCGGTCTCAACTTACACCGGAAACATGCCTGGATTTTCTTTCGCTGGGTCCGCTCGGGCGCATTCTTCACTATCCCCGCCCCTCCCATCGGACATTCACGGCGGTCTGTTCACTGTTTTCCGCGATGGCGGTACATATCGCTAACCGGGCTGGTCACATGGGTCCCGCAATGGCGGTACATATCGCTAACCGGGCTGGTCACATGGGTCCCGCGATGGCGGTACATATCGCTAACCGAGCTGGTCACATGGGTCCGCGATGGCGGTACATATCGCTAGCCGGGCTGGTCCATGGGTCCCGCGGTGGCGGTACATATCGCTACCGGGCTGGTCACATGGGTCCCGCGATGGCGGTACATATCGCTAACCGGCTGGTCACATGGGTCCCGCGATGGCGGTACATATCGCTAACCGGGCTGGTCACATGGGTCCCGCGATGGCGGTACATATCGCTAACCGAGCTGGTCACATGGGTCCCGCGATGGCGGTACATATCGCTAGCCGGGCTGGTCACATGGGTCCCGCGATGGCGGTACATATCGCTAACCGGGCTGGTCACATGGGTCCCGCGATGGCGGTACATATCGCTAACCGGGCTGGTCACATGGGTCCCGCGATGGCGGTACATATCGCTAACCGGGCTGGTCACATGGGTTCCGCGATGGCGGTACATACAGCTAACCGGGCTGGTCACATGGGTCCCGCGATGGCGGTACATATCGCTAACCGGGCTGGTCACATGGGTCCTTGCGTTGTCGCGGGAAACACACACATTTGCTTTTCCCGCCGTTCAGCCATTTCCCAGCAGCCCGCGGTGTTTTTTTATCAACTCCTGTGGCGAGGACAGGAAGTGCTTTTTCAAACGATCAATCTTCAATAACCTTTTTTTTTGGACTGTTTCTTTTTGGACTTTTTAAGTTAGAACCCTAACTTGTGTTGTAGGACAATACATTCAGCCCAGCATTTAATCATTCAAGAAAAGCCATTTATTTATTTACTTACTTAATGACTTAATTCAACAGTATTGGTTTCTTAAATAAAACCACGCAAAATGCAACTCCTCATTGTGCATACTGGCAGGGGGGGCTGTTAGGGTTAGTAGCACTAGAGACAGTGTTGCTAAGAACACCCTGTCTCTGAGAATTAAATCTTTTAATTATGACGGACGGCTTTTAGATCGACTGAGGCATGAGGACACGTTGTGCACGTTCTTGGTACGCTGCTGAGACAGTTAAAGCAAACACTCGCGGGTTTCAGACCATCAGTTCACATTGTTTTAAAGACTTTTTCTGAACGTTTGTTTGGATGCGTGTGATATACCACCAGAGACGGTGCAGCTGTCATATATCTGGAAGCACTGAATCCGCCATGGCTCCTGATTATATTACTCACCCACAGAGCGCTGCTGGCATCCAAAAACAAATCCACACAACTTTAACTAAACCTGTCCCAGTAACCAGCAGCATTTCTGTTCGTCCACAACAGACATCAGCAATCACTTTACCTGCTTTAACTTTGCTCTCGATGGGACTAAATCACAAAACCTTTCTTAAATTATTCTTACTTTCGTTCTTAAAAACGTTCCTATGAAAAATCAGTATGAGATTCGTGACGCGTGTGCAGACCTTTGTTTTTGTGCGTTTCCCAGGTGTATGAGATGATAAATGCTGGCTGTTTGTAAATTTTATGCACAATGTTAATTATAAAACATTAATGTTAATGTTATTTATTAGCATAAGTAAACAGCCAAGAGCAAATACAGATAAGAAAAAAATGATAAATGGCTAAATGTTATTGGAAACGTTCTTATACGCAGTTTACAATCAAATCCTGCACGCTTCGCGAATAAGGCCCATTCTGATTTACACACACACAGATGCACACACACACACACACACACAGACATGCACGCGCACACACTCTCTCTTACATACACATGCACGCACACACACTCTTTCTTACATACGCACGCACGCGCACACACACACATGCACGCGCACACACACACGCACACAGACACAATCTCTCTTACATGCACATGCACACGCATAGTACACATGCCCACACATTATTTTTTGTATACCATTTATTTTTTAAACCAGTATATCAAGTGTGCTGTGTTTTAATATAGTCCAAAATATCTCAATTGTTTAAAACTGCAAATTCTAATAAGAAATACCCATTGCTTGCATAAATAACCTGGTGTAGGATCATGGCTTAATGCCTGTTCAGGAAAAACACTATTCTTTTAGCACATACAGAGACTGTAAATCTGAGAGATATGTCCTTGTATGCAGTGTTATAATTCAGGGTCATCAACAAATGCATGCACGTTTTTATTATGGATTTGGTGAAACAAACAAACATGGATCTTCCATTATGTACTTTGTCTGTATTTCAGATGAAAATTTGCATACTGATTTGCATCTGATATTTACAAACAGAGCTACAACCTCACTTGCAAATCAAGGCTAGTACTTCTTAAATGTGATCCTGTATGCCTAGTTATAAAATATAAATCTTTATATAAAATATAAAACCTGAGATCGAAGTCAGTTTTAAAAAGTTCATTGGGCATTGTAAAATATCTTTTGTAAATTATTTTTTAAATAATGTTTCTAAATTAAAGTTACAGGAAGGCTTTACTGGCTAAAGTTTACTGAGGGCTCCCAGCCCTGGTGGTCCCAGTGTAATTTTGTTTAGAATTATTACTTCTGCTCCTCTGTACAACAGCACAGTTTCCCTGGGATGGCAGGTTTTTAATTGAGCGAACAGCTGACTGCTACTTTATTGTGCTGCTGGATTGTTGGGTCTGGTGAACGCTGTGCTACTTTGTGCGCTGATGATTGATCTGGAAACAGCTGACTGCTGTTTTATTGTGCTGCTGAATTTGATTGGATCCTGGTGAACAGCTGACTGCTGTTTTATTGTGCTGCTGGATTTGATTGGATCCTGGTGAACAGCTGACTGCTGTTTTATTGTGCTGCTGGATTTGATTGGATCCTGGTGAACAGCTGACTGCTGTTTTAATGTGCTGCTGGATTTGATGGGATCCTAGCGAACAGCTGACTGCTGCTTTATTGTGCTGATGGATTTGATTGGATCCTGGCCTGTGATTCTCACAGATGTGATATGGGCAGAAGTCCAGTTAGCCAAATGGCCTTGTTATAATTGATTGTCCAGCAGGGGGTGCAGGTCGAGGCAGTTTGTACAGTGCATTGAACATCGAGCCATTATACCTTCCATGCCCACAGCCAATCACAGCACTGCTATGTTGCAGTTTAGATTCCTGTGGCACAAGTTTCTAGGATTCGTCGGCCTTGGTCTCCTCCTCGACCTTGTCCATCCTCCTCTTCTTCTGACGTCATATAATATAACTCAGATGTGAGCTCTGAGTTATAAACCTGCAGAGAAAACCTGCAGCGTTTCCGCCTGCACTGAGACCGCATCAGCCGGGCGTTTGATTTTTTGAAAATGTATTTTATCCTGCGCATCAGTGGCGTGACAGTTGAAGTTTCCGTTAGTATAATAATGTCATAATTTATCTGCGCAACATGAACCTACTGGCAGCTGATGTTTAAATGGGTGCTACTTATTTCTGACAGATGTGACAGCGACTCAGAGTTCCAAGAGATGCTATTTGAAACGTTGTTTATAGTTTCTATTAAAGCAGAGCTTTTTTTATAGTTCTTGACTGTAGACTTTAATGTCAAACTGTAACACATCTGAGTGTCTGATTCTCACTCCTCCACCACAGCGCAGAGTCACTCACTGGCAGCCTGTGTCATTAGCAGACAAGCTCCACACAAAGATACATGAATTACAGGCACCGCTGGTTTTCATTCTTCTGCTCTAATTAGGACTGATTTAAACCTGCAACTCCGGGTGAGTTAAATCTCTGGCCAATCAGTGGCATTAATTGATCAATTAACTATCAGGCAGAAAAGGAAACCAGAAGTAATACTGGCCTCAAGGGTTAGATTTAAGTATCCCTGCCTTCACACCTGACACACCCTGCTCTCCCTACATACTGCTCTCCCCACCTACTGCTCTCCCCACACCCTGCTCTCCCTACATATTGCTCTCCCTACATACTGCTCTCCCTACATACTGCTCTCCCCACATACTGCTCTCCCTACATACTGCTCACCCCACATACTGCTCTCCCCACCTACTGCTCTCCCACACAGCTCAGAGCACTGTGTTCATTAGTGCTTAATTAGGGAAATAAACAGCTTCCACGACCCCTGAAGCTGCCCTTGGCCCAGCCTTGTCCACGAGGCTCATTTGCTCTCACATGTAGAGTTCATTAATGGATGATCAGTCGGGTTAGCCACGGCAGGGGCTGTGGGCGTAGCGGGAGGCCTGGTTAATGAAGAAGCCTGCGGAAGTGTGCTCTCTGTGCAGCGTTACAGTGTGCAGCCCTTCTGCCAGGCACATCCCATAATTCACCAGCGTAACAGCAGGCCAGTGAGGAGAATAAAGCACATTTGTGCTGTACGATCCTGTCTGTCCGTGGATTATGAAAAAAGTGCATTTTATCTCAAGCACCCTTCGATCTGTTGTTCGATTGTGCGGCAGCATGTGGACCAGTATAGGCATTGGAATGGTCACCGTCAGTGGTGGGATGTCACAGTGGGTGCTGGAGTAGTCACAGTGGGTGCTGGAATGGTCACAGCCAGTGCTGGAGTAGTCACAGTGGGTGCTGGAATGGTCACAGTCAGTGCTGGAGTAGTCACAGTGGGTGCTGGAATGGTCACAGTCAGTGTTGGAGTGGCCAGAACTTGGTTCTGCATCACTGAGATTCAGCGCTTTGATTGGCTGCGGCACTCAAGAACTCCAGCATCGGTGTCTCAATCAACAAGCCAATGGCCTGGACTCAATCAACAAGCCAATCCCTGAGCTCCCCAGATTATGTTTGTATAGATGAGGAAGAAGACTTGAATTTAATCATTAGTCAAGAACAAATGTTAACTGGATATTAAAGCTCTTTGCACGTATGAATATCTCTTTTCACTGCCGTTTTTTCTGATTAGACGAGTTTGAAAGCAAAGTGTTAACTCCTCGTGTCTGTGTTAACAGACGGCGAGCGGACTTTTTAAAGCTGTACAGCTGCTCCGCGTGCGAGCTCATAATGCTGCAGACTGCCCGTGTCATTGTTAAGGGCTCTGATAAATGACTTCCAATTAAAGCCCTCTTTACAGGCCTCTCTGGAAGCCTGCGCTCATCCATTTTAATTTGTTCTGACCAGCACTTCTGCGGTTTAACTGGCGAGATGCTCCGCATATTTCATTTGTACAGGTACGCGTTTTATTTGGTTTTTTTTTCCCCCCCAAACAAAGGCACTTGAATTAGTCGCAATCAGTGTGGCAGATTATCTATACCTGGAATTGATCGCTGTGTCTCTGTACAGCTATGCCATCAGGTCCCTCTCTGCCAGAAGTCAATGCAGAGTGCTAACTCACGGATATATTATTTAGCAAACAGGTCCTCAGCTTGGTATTCCTCCTGTGCTCTGTGCCTCCCTGTCAGGGAGACTCAGGTGAGTAACAGTAAGCTCATGAGTTGTCTGCATTGCTGTGCTAGATGTGGATAACCACACCACTGCCCATTAAGACCATAAATCATTAGAACCCATTAAGACCATAAATCATAAGACTTAATTTCAACAACAGCCAATTAAAAAAAAGGGAGCAGAACAACCGTTTAATAAATAGAATGTTCGCGGTAAGGTCTCCCTCCAAGCTTCCTGTGACATCACAAAGGCCAAAGATGCATTGGCCAATCGGTTTTAAATAATAGGTATCCTTTCCTTTTTGGAGTTTTGAATGATGTTGTTTGTCTTCAGTAACAGGCTGTTTAAATGGACGGAGTAAGTGAGTGCACAGTTCATACTGGTGCTCAGCATTGCACCAGACAGGCAATAATGAACTAATGCTCACAGCTCGCTTAAATCGCGAGAATGATTTACTCACTTAATGGTATCATTCAGAATCTATGCTTGGTGTGCCACTGGAAGATGAATCTTTTGTGTTTTCTGTAATCCAACTTAATCTAATATATATATATATATATATATATATACAATGTCCATTGCAACATGATTTGTATGCTGTACAGATTGCTCAAGTTGGGTGTTTATCTACTGTTCCTAAGTATGCATTAGAAACACGCAGCTATTTGTAAAAAAAAAATATATATATATATATATTTTTTTTTAAAAGGAGCCCTTATTTTATGGGGGAAAAATCCCATTACCTTGTGCAGCGTTACGGAGGAGAAGCCATCATTTTGCCCTAATCTGAAATAAATCTCTCAGGAAAGCATCCGGAATGCTATGGCATGTATTCCTCTGGAATTTCACAGACAGGTGCCCAGAATGGATTTTTTCGCCCCTCTCCACGCTTCGCGTGCTAATGCGGTTTGCGCAAACGCACCACAGCGGCAGGTAAAGATGGAAACTTTTGTTCCTTCGATTAGCCGTCTTACACGGCAAACATAAACAGCACGCAGCCCACGCATCAGCGCAGTCAAGAGTGGCTGAAGAGGACCTGACTGCGCATCAGTGCAGTCTAGAGTGGCTGCAGAGGACCTGACTGCGCATCAGTGCAGTCAAGAGTGGCTGTAGAGGACCTGACTGCGCATCAGTGCAGTCTAGAGTGGCTGTAGAGGACCTGACTGCGCATCACTGCAGTCTAGAGTGGCTGTAGAGGACCTGACTGCGCATTTCAGCTGATGGGGAGTGACTTCTGAACGGACTGGGTGGGGTCCAGTGATGAGATGGGCATTACTGGGCATTAATAAAATTCATGAATGAATAAATAAGGGTTTAGGATTTTAATCCGTATGTGTGTGTTTGCTGATCCAGGAAAAAAAAGCGGGAAAAAAGAAAGCATGAAGGGGTTTGCCTAGAGGGGGCCAGTGCAGGACCCGGAGAGGCCCCTGGCAGTCCAGCCCAGTCCAAACAGGGAGGCCCCAAAAACACCTCACCCAGCACGGCAGGACCCCTCGCGCTACAGCCGGCTGCCTGGTCGCTAACGGAGACGAGACTGTAGCGCATGGCAGATTGTTTTATTCCGGGTTTTTCCACGACCTTTGGGGTCACATCAGCTTCACGGAATGCGATTAATTATCATCTCAGCGGACAATCTTATCCCCCCTCAATATGGCTTCCATTTTTTTCTGTTAATGTTTTATGAGCTGAAGAACACACAGAAACCAGGAGAAAGAAAAATCTGTAAATTAATTATGCACTCTAACTAGACAATGAGGTGAGCAGCATCTCCCCAGTTAAAAAACAGGACACAACTTGTCCTCTGCAATCTTGCCGTCTCCAGAACCATCCAGGAAATTAGAAAACTGAACCCATTTCAAATTAAAAGTGTCCTCCGTTCAGCCCTTCAACATAGATTTTTTCATTTAAATTTAGGTCTGCTAAATAAGACACCTCTTGTTTAAACTTTGTTGAATTTGGGTGTCCTTCACAAACGAGCTGCTATCCCTGTGATAGTGGTTTGTGTCGTGGAGAGCAGGGCTGGCTCAGACTGCAGAGAAATTCTGACTCATCATGGTACCTCCAGCCCACTAGGGGGCAGTACCTGTGGCGGGGGAAATCATAAATACTACACCAAGACCTGACAGTGTTTTCACACATTTCACACTTCACAAATCCCCATTATGTATTCTTTATTCACGTGGCACCAGGAGAAGGGCATGCCCAGAGTAGAGAGAGCCTATGCATGCTCACCATACAGGTGCCTAACAACCACCTGAGACAGGTAACAGATTTTTATAAAGAGGCTGACCATACGAGTGATGTGTTTTTATTTTTCGGAGGGGGGGTGGGGGGGTATTATTATGCGTCAGGCTTTTTTATATCAGCCCCATGATCAGGCGGAGGTGCTCCAAGCTTTTTGTTTTCCGTCCGTATTTTGACCGCTCGTGAGCCGGACCCTCTGCTGTGTCTGCAGATCCCTGATAAAGAGCTTCTGTGCGATCAGGCGGCGTAGTGAGGCTTCGCGGGAGAGCGGGAGAAAGTGCACTTCGCTGCGTTTCCTTACAGAGCGGGTGACAGACGGGGGGGGGGGCGGCGGGTGGGAGGGGAAGCAGAACGCCGTTTGGATGCAGGCCTGCCAGCGTCCCGAGCCCGCCAAGCTCTCGCCTCTAATCAGGTAACCGCTCCCTAATCACAGCGGTATTGTCCCACTCCCGCCGTTCGCGGGCTCACGCACACCTGGGACCCCCGCCGCTAATTTCTGGAGTGTTCCAGAGCGAGCGATCCCTGTAATTTAACCTGGTTTCCGTCCAGACTCGGAATACAAATCAGCAAATCAGCAGGGACAGCTAGGGCTGCTATAGGAGAGAGCCTGGCACTGACCACGCGTGGGATCCATCAGGATACAAAGCAGAACGTTAGCGTACATGACCTCGCTAATCAGTGATCGATAATTGTTTTTGTTCAAATTTCTGCTTAAAGGACAGTTTGTTCTCTGGAATAACTACTGAGGAGCCTCTAACCCCAGACATAACCCCCCCCCCCCCAACACAGTAACTGTCCCCCCGTGCAACACAGAAACTGCCCCCCCCAGTGCAACATGGTAACTGCCCCCCAGTGCAACACAGAAACTGCCCCCGTGCAACACAGTAACTGTCCCCCCAGTGCAACATGGTAACTGCCCCCCAGTGCAACACAGAAACTGCCCCCCCCGTGCAACACAGTAACTGCCCCCCCCCCGTGCAACACAGTAACTGCCCCCCCCCCCCGTGCAACACAGTAACTGTCCCATCTCGCTGTACAGGCACGTTCCCTGTAGCTGGTCACATGGCATCCAGGCTCTCTAGTCTGTCTGCTAATGGCTCTGACTCATGTTTTTATAATAGAAAAGGGGGGTCAGGAATTTCAAGTGGTTTTATCGCCCATTATCACATAACTCTCTTATGGAAACCTCCGTCAGTTTGAAATATCATTTTTATCAGTAAAGCACTGTTTCTGTGTTGCTCTTCTCGATGAGTAGAGAATCTCGCTCTGTTTCAGCATGCATGCTTTCCCCACACATTGAGTGAATCTGTCAGGCAGCTCGGTGCGTTTTTTGATGTGATGCATTTGTAGTATTATTTCTAGTCATAAATCCTGAGGAAACTACACTCCTTTTGTACAAACCGGCCCCTCCAGCACTGCATCGCACAGCAGGGGCTGCTGGGATGGGTTTGGATGAGGCACGCTTCAACACCTCAACCACAGAGACACTTTTGCACAGGATTGTCAAGAAGTTTCTTTTTGTCTTCTTTTCTTTACAAACTGTAAAGAATATAGTGTAACAGTTTAGTGTATTTATAAGATGAAGTTAAGGACAAATCTTAATTGAATAGAGGCCTCTAATTTGATATTTCAATACCCCACCCACCCACTAATGTGAATTGGAGTTCATCTCTCAAACTGCTTGATCTGCTTTAAAATAGAGGAACTGGATAACGAGGGGGGGGGGGGCAGATTAAATCCACACAGAAACACCGCCAGGGCCTGGGGGGTCATGTCAGCATTTTTCTTGTTGATAAGGGCATGCCGCACCACCACCATCATCATCATCATCATCATTTTCCTCCTCATGGTCATCATAACAGGAAGAGTACTACGTGCTAGTTATGAAGTGATTATTTTTCCCCCTCATTAACCCAAGACACTCCACAGAGCTTTACATCGAGGCCAGTCAAACTGTGCAGCGGTCATTTCGTAAGGAGGTGAGGTGAGGTGAGGTGAGGTGAGGTGAGGAGGAAAGAGTGAGAACTGAAACACAGAGGAAAAAGCTTAGGGCCAAAAGCACATCAAAATAAAATAAAAATGTCCAGCACTTCAAAGGGCTACACTGAGAGACGGTTACAACTTTCACAGAAGGAATGTTCAAAAATACGAAGTGTTCTCCTGCCTCTCGATCGAGGAGAGCGTTCTTTTTGATCGCGGAGACGGGTTAGCGGCCGACAGCCATCGATGTTGCCGCAGCTCGCTGCCGTTGTCACGGTGCTTTGGGCTGACGCTAGCGCAGGTAAGCTCCAGGCCTCAGGAGGGAGAAGATCAGAAGCAGTAAACACCTTTCCCGCCAAACAAAAGGTCTCAGAAAACGGCTTCCGGAACTCAAAAGACACACTTTGGTTCCGTTTTTTTTTCTTTTTTGGAGCTTTTCTATTTTTCCTCCACATGCGGGTTCTGAGGGAGTTTTTGAAGCAGAGAAGTGGCGAGTGGCAGTTTCTTTGAGTGTGTCCCAGATATCAGAGCGAGCACAAAGGCTCTGGAAAAGAGCCGGAGAAAGTGCCTCCATCACAGGAAAGCGCTTCTGCTTCGCTGCTTCAGACCTGCTGGCGATGGTTCGGTCCTCCGACGGCGATATAAATGCGGAGTTTATACTGTACGATCACACATTTCATTACATTACAGGCATTTAGCAGATGCTCTTATCCTGAGCGACTTACACAACGTTTTACATAGCATTTACACTGCATCCATTTATACAGCTGGATATATACTGAAGCAGTGCAGGTTCAGTACCTTGCTCAAGGGTACAACGGCTGTGTCCTACCCTGGAATCGAACCTGTGACCTTTCGGTTACAAGCCCAGTTCCTTACACACTATGTCACACGCCCTCCAGCTGGGAGACATTACAGACGTCCTCACGTCCCCCACCACCGTCAGGGAAAGCGGTGCAACTCCGTCCACTTCTGTTATTTTTGTGCAAAAAACCATAATTGCATTTTACTTCTTTGAGGAAAATACCAGCCTTCCCCCGGCACTTCACCTCACATTCACCCCGAGAGCAGATCTTAACCGTTTCAGGGCTTCCCAACCTGCAGGTCCTGGGGGGGGATTGAGGTGGATTGCAAGAAGATGACTTTCTGTGCATTCTACAGTCCCCAACTGACATTCAGTTATGGAGAGTGTTGTAGCTGGTAATGGAGAGTGTTGTAGTTGGTTATGGAGAGTGTTGTAGCTGGTTATGGAGAGTGTTGTAGTTGGTTATGGAGAGTGTTGTAGCTGGTTATGGAGAGTGTTGTAGCTGGTTATGGAGAGTGTTGTAGCTGGTTATGGAGAGTGTTGTAGCTGGTAATGGAGAGTGTTGTAGCTGGTAATGGAGAGTGTTGTAGCTGGTAAAGGAGAGTGTTGTAGTTGGTAAAGGAGAGTGTTGTAGCTGGTAATGGAGAGTGTTGTAGCTGGTAATGGAGAGAGTTGTAGTTGGTTATGGAGAGTGTTGTAGCTGGGTACGGTCTGTTTTCTTTGTTGGTGAACATCTACACCACTATACAGGTTACAGATGAGAGAGCAACCCCAGCCCCCAGCGATGTTTTCCAAGGTTTCTTCCCATCTGCCACAGGGAGTTTTTCCTTGCCACTGTTGCCTTAGCCTTGCTCCTGTGGGGGTTTAGGCCAGGGTTGTCTGTGAAGAGTATTGTGACAACTGCTGTAAAATAAGCTATACAAATATAACTTCATTGCTTGGTTTGATTGAACAGAGCCAAGTCGCAGACATGAGTGAGGAGGGGTCAGGAGGTCATCCTGCGGTGGCGTCAGGAGGTCACTGTGCGACCCGAATCTCAGCAGGTCGAGATACCTGATTTAAGAAGACTGCAGTCAGACTCAGAACCACGCCGCAGTGAAACTGACGTTTCAGAAACGTACTGAGCGCTCAGTGGGAAAAGAAGAAAAATGCTGTCGGGCTGGTGTGCAGCACACAATCAAGCGCTGACTGCAAACCCGCGTTTGCCCTGTAGGGGCAGATATAAACCGCCAGGGTACACCTTATAAGAGCTCTGTTGATTCGGGAAAACGATTGATGTGGAGGGAAGTGTGACTGTAATGCCGTGTGATAGATGTGTTACACAGCGCGAGCGGGTTTATGATTAAATCTGGCACAGAAGACGGCGTTTCCTGTGCTCGTGTTCGCTGCTGGCAGAACGGCGGCAATCCAGAGAGTCCGGGCGGAGGACTCAAAAACAGCGCGAATAAAAATGAATTCTTGCGGTAAAACTCTGGAGAGCCGGGAGATGGAGGTCCACTGAGCCGCCGTGCGTTGCTTCTGCGGGACTTCTGAACGCGCTGCAGGAAATGCGCAGATCTCCTTTATACTGGAAATGAATCTCACGGGAACCTTAAGTAATCAGCCCTTTTCCCCTGATTATGAAAAAGCTGCCTGATCAATCGACGATCGCAGAATAATGTATGCGCGTGCGTTTGTGCGCCATCGCTTACATTTCAGTTTAACGACCCCTGAAATTACCGTCTTTGAAACTGTCAACTATGTTGCAGTACTTTATCAGCCAGTTATAACTACACAAAATTGACTGAATTTTTATCAAACTGAAATATATATTCATATTTTTTTACCTATCGTTGAATCCACAATAATTCCTAATACTGTTTATTATTTTTGTGAGCCAAGATGAGATGAATGAATGATTGATGAGTGAATCAGTGTGAACTCCATTACACACACTATACAGTCGGTGTCAGATGAGTAGAGAAGACAATGCCAAATAATGCTCCATTATACACACCATACAGTTGGTGTCTGCCAGATAATGCTCCATTACACACACCATACAGTTGGTGTCTGCCAGATAATGCTCCATTACACTTGCCATACAGTCGGTGTCTGCCAGATAATGCTCCATTATACACACCATACAGTTGGAGTCTGCCAGATAATGCTCCATTACACACACCATACAGTCGGTGTCTGCCAGATAATGCTCCATTACACTTGCCATACAGTCGGTGTCTGCCAGATAATGCTCCATTGCACTCCCTATACAGTCTGTGTCTGCCAGATAATGTGCCTCAGCGTTCAGCCAGGATGAGTTGGTTTCTCCATTAACATGCAGACTTGATAAAGATCCTGCTTTATTTCGGCTCACTCATGGGAAAATGAGAGTGATTTATTGCCCTCTTCCCTCAAGAGGCAAAAAGAAAAAAAACACATAAGCGGTGATAAAGTGACAGGAAGTCTCATTTAAAGGAAGAGACGCGCGATCGACCCAAACTCACACCGCCCCCCCTTCTACTTAGTGGCTCCGTGACTTCTGCGTTTAAACAGAAGATTTGGACGTGTCTGTAACAGTCATTAGCTAACGCCCCCAAAGACGAATCTTTCTACTTTTTATGTCTGCTTTCTTTGTGAGGAACTTGGGTCAAAATAACAAATTATACCAGTCACAACAACGTTTAAAAAAACAAAGCAATGCGGGGTTTTCAGAACCTCATAAGGACTGGAAGGGGTTGAGCTTCCATAGCTGCCGCTGTCAATCACGGACTCCAACGAACTGACCAACCAGAATTTGGGAAGATTGTATCAGGACCAGTACCCTCTTTGCTAACCTGCAGCCCAGGTAGTTACAGTGGAGCAGTGTTGCCCTGGACAACGCAATTGTCCCAATTCCAGATTCCAGATTCAGTCTCTCTGAATATGAGGAGGGCACATCAAGGCTAGCTAATAATATCCCCATCGGCAGAATACTACATCAAAAATGTTTTTTTTTTGTGCTCAATTGGAGCCTGATGGTTCTGACTAAGTCCAAAAAACCGAAGCCTGGAAAATCGACCTGCAAAATTTCCCAAAGCGGCCAGGAAATTAGATTCAGCTCGATCACCGTCGCCCCCCTGAAAGGTCCAGAGAGAGATGTACACGGGTCCAAAAACGAAGTTCAGTTTCCCATAAACCCAAAAGCTGCCAGCCTGATGAATAAGGCCGGTTGTCAATGTCCCTGTCTGAAAGCACACCTGCATTTTTAACGGGGGCTGGGATCAGAAACGGAGGAGCCGCTGACTCGGTCCGCCGTGCCGTCTAAACCAGCCACGCTCCGCCAAGATCCAAGATCAAAAACAACAGCAAGATGCGCGAGTGCACTCTGCATCTCATTACTGCAGTAATAAGGGCCACGGATGCCAATGGCTCTTATCAGAAAGACCTGCAGAATGAAAGGAGCTCCAGTCTCCTTTTACCGTTCTCTTTTCTGTTTTCTTTTTTTTTGCTTTGAGATTGTAGCCTTCTGAGATTGTCTAGGGGCCTCTAGAAGATGCTAAAACTTCAGGTTATAACGCCACATCCAACCGGACATGTATATCCAACCAAACACATACATCTAACCAAACACATGTCCAACCGAACACATACGTCTAACCAAACATGCATCCAACCGAACACATACATCTAACCAAACACACACCCAACCAAACATGTCCAACTGAACACATACGTCTAACCAAACATTCATCCAACTGAACACATACATCTAACCAAACACATACATCTAACCACACACATCCAACCAAAAACATACATCTAACCAAACACGTCCAACCGAACACATACATCTAACCACACACATCCAACTGAACACATACATCTAACCAAACACATACGTCTAACCAAACGTGCATCCACCTGAACACACACATCTAACCACACACACATCCATCCAAACACACACATCCAACCAAACACATATCTATCCGAACACACGGCCTCAGTTTTATTCTCCCTTAGAATGTCACCACCTTCCTCTTATTTCCAGCTACAGTCATCTTCCCAAACTGACATCACAAAACCGGAGTAAAGCGCAATTTACAGCAGAATTTTCAAAGAAAATATTAACTCAGAATAACAAATAAGGCTTGTCACAGAGGAACACCTTGGGGGGGCGAGGGGGGGGGAGGGAGGATCAAAGGTGTCTCCCTAATTGGCTGTACATTGGCAGTTTCTGCGTTCCCCATGGTTAGTCGATGGCAGCTACCAGGAGAAATGTCATTAATTGTAGTCATTTGAGTCAGCGTTATTTCATTTTCTGAAACAAAGAGTGTGAGAGAGGGTAGGCGCGAGGGCGGGGGGGGCGGTGGGGGGGAGAGGGGTGCCTGCTGTGTGCTGTGAGGATTTTGTGTCGCCATTTTATGTTTCTCAGGAGAGCACTGCTCTTCAATCGCTGGTCTAATTAAACAAAACATACAGATGGGTCTCCCTGAATCGCACCTGTTTAAGGCTGAAAGAGTGGTAGTTGCAATGACAGGAGAGACAGTTATAATCAAGAGTACCAAATACAACAGCTGGATCTGAAAAAGACAGACAGAGAGACGGACAGAAGAAGAGAGCGCACAGGCCTTGCTGTTATGCTCTTCACTGGCCACAGGGGGCAGTAGAGTGCTGAGAAACTCAACTGACCACAAGCACCAGCAACAAAAACCACCAGGGTTGGAAAACAGAAAAAGATTTAAACTTCCACCATACCATTTGCTTGCCCAAGCCCACCTCCAGCCAATCGGAAGGAAGGAGGAATAGCCTGTGGTCGCTAGCAAGCTGCTTGGCTTAATATTTCATCTTGCTTTGACAGTGGCTGAACAATAATGATAACAGCTTATCACCACCTACAGCATCATCACTGTGTGCCCAGGAAGTGGTGCCACTGCTGCCCATTTCATTTTTCAGTTGGAAGAGACCCTAAAGCCTCCAATGCTGGACTCACACAGTATACCTCACACAGTGCAGCACGGCGGTTTGTGAGTCCTACCTCACACAGTACAGTGTGGCGGTTTGTGAGTCCTACCTCACACAGTACAGCACGGCGGTCTGTGAGTCCTACCTCACACAGTGCAGCACGGCAGTTTGGCGGTCTGTGAGTCCTACCTCACACAGTACAGTGTGGCTGTTTGTGAGTCCTACCTCACACAGTGCAGCACGGCGGTTTGTGAGTCATACCTCACACAGTACAGCACGGCGGTCTGTGAGTCCTACCTCACACAGTACAGCACGGCGGTCTGTGAGTCCTACCTCACACAGTGCAGCACGGCGGTCTGTGAGTCCTACCTCACACAGTGCAGCACGGCGGTCTGTGAGTCCTACCTCACACAGTGCAGCACGGCGGTCTGTGAGTCCTACCTCACACAGTGCAGCACGGCGGTCTGTGAGTCCTACCTCACACAGTGCAGCACGGCGGTCTGTGAGTCCTACCTCACACAGTACAGCACGGCGGTCTGTGAGTCCTACCTCACACAGTGCAGCACGGCGGTTTGTGAGTCCTACCTCACACAGAACAGTGTGGCGGTCTGTGAGTCCTACCTCACAGAGTACAGCATTGCAGTCTGTGAGTCCTACCTCACACAGTACAGCATTGCGGTCTGTGAGTCCTACCTCACACAGTACAGCACGGCGGTCTGTGAGTCATACCTCACACAGTGCAGCACGGCGGTCTGTGAGTCCTGGCGGTTTGTGAGTCCTACCTCACACAGAACAGTGTGGCGGTCTGTGAGTCCTACCTCACAGAGTACAGCATGGCGGTTTGTGAGTCCTACCTCACACAGTGCAGCATGGCGGTCTGTGAGTCCTACCTCACACAGTACAGCAAAAAAATTTTTTTTTTAATTTAGAGTCTTCCACCCCCCTAGTATGGGTTGTAACCCGGTTGACATGGCAACAGCATAGTTTCCCGCCCACACCTGTTTGTGTGTGCTTACGTGAGTCACTCTGGAAGAGAACATCTGCTCCGCGTGCTCCTCGGTGGAGGCGAGAGCTCTGATTGGCCGAGGACGTAGCGGCTCTTTCGATCTCGTCACGCAGTTCCTTTCAGTTTACTCCACCGTTCCTCGTCCTGCTTATGCTGAATGAAATGAAGTGCCTCTGCGGCAGGACTGCCAGGAGCTCTTCAGGTTTGGAGAGCTGTTAGACGGGGGCGGACTCTCTCAGCACCGCACTCGAGGCATCGCAGCGGGAGCCGGAGCTGCCCTTTCCGTTTTAATGAGAAAAGGAAGTCCGCCGTTTCTCAGGCCAAAGTTCCCCAGGAACAAAAAAAAAAAAAAACATTTCACAAAAGCTTTATTAGCTCTCAAGTTTTACCTGGAAAGTGAGGACAATAATAATAATAACGGTGGCTTGCATTTATGTAACACTTTTGTATAGATCTTTTCTCACACTCAAAAGCTCTCCTCAATCACCATCGGTGTGTAGCACCCACCTGGGTGATGCACGGCAGCCATTTTGTGCCAGAACGTCTCACCACACCTCAGCTGAGGTGGAGAAGGAAAGAACATTTTTTTAACCAATTAAATCGGGGATGATTAGGTAGCAGGTTGAGACAGCCAGATTGGGAATTTAGCCAGGACACCAGGGAACCCCCCCTACTCCTTGGGACGAGTGTCGTGGGATCTCAAACCGCCGGTTGGATGAAACCACGTGAACTCACGCAGGGGCAGAAAGCGGGAGAGCAGATGTGCGTGTGCTTCGGACGGTCGCGCGAGCGTTGCCAGGGGAAACGCGTCCCCGAGCTTCCCTCTAAACAGTCCTCATGATCACACACCGCAGACTCACGTAACTCTGTACCACAGTGGCGAAGAACGCCGACATTGTAGATCGAATGAAAGTTTTTTTTCCTGTGTTGTTAAAGTATCCATATTGTTTAGACCAAAATCAAAAAGTCAAAAGTTTACTTTTAGAGTGAGAGAAAGACATTACCGTTTATTTCCCCACTGAAATTCGTCAGGCAAACAGCGCTGAAGGTGCGTCCCGTTTATTTCGCACTTAAATTTGTCGGGTAAACAGTGGTGCCGGTGGGGTCCCGCTGGACCGACGTCTGGCTGAACAGACGCCCGAGACGGCGGGAGCGAGGTCGGGAATAGCCGGCAGTCGCGAGCGTCCGTCCCGCTGCGCCGCTCGGAGACACGGTCAGAGAGCAGCCGAGTTTATCCAGAAGCTCGCGGCGACCGTGCCGAGCACAGATTCCAGGCGCATAACGAGGGCGCGATTAAATTAGGCTTCAGAGAGAGCTTATCGCCTCGAATTGGAACAGACAGCAGGTGATGTTTAGCACACTCAGTAAAACACCCCCAAACAGAAGTAGCTCCGCTTCTGATATGTGCTCTTCTCCCACGGGGAAAAGCCACCTTTAACTAATTTATTTCAAATTTCTCCCCTGGCCAACTCTCACCGGTGAATATCATTCCAGACAGATGCCAGGTGTGCTACCAAGACAAAAAATTGCCATAAGGGAAAAAAAAAAAAAAAAGAAGCAGGACACAGTGTTGCAGTCTAGGACACAGAGCATATATTTGTGCATTTTCCTGATATCTGCCTTGAGTAACTTGTTAAGCATATTTTTCAGTGCCAGCTCAATCAAACACAAAGTGATTGTTTTTATTAACAGCTGATAACATTTCTCAGAGCTGTGAGCACAGCTGTCACAGATGCCTGACTATTCGTCCGTCTCCCTGTCCTTGTTTTTTAGTCCCTGTATCCGATCAGTTCTGTTGCCTCCATGTGAATCATGTCTGGGGCGTTATTCTCATTTGCAGATGGGTTTTGATCTTGAAATGCTTAAATTCTGAAATGCTCAAAATTTATCATCTGTACTTTTACAATGACACAAGAGATTCAAAGCTGAAAAAATTAAAGAGAATAATTTGAAAGTGGGTTAAAAAAACAGATTCTGGAGTGTGTGTGTCCATCTGTTTGTCTACGTGCGCTTGAGCTTGTGTGTGTATGTGTGTGTGATTGTGTGTGTGTGGATGTGTGAGTGAGTGTGTGTGTGTCTGTGAGTGTGTGTGTGTGTGTGCGCATGTGTGTATCTGTGTGTGTGTGTGTGTGTGTGTTTGATGTTCAGGGTTCACGGTGAATCTCTCCAAACCCCAGGTGCTCTCTTAGCCTCTAAAGCTGCAGCTGTCAGCGTCTGACTTCTCCACTTTCCCATCTCCAAAAATCTTTTCATTCGACATTAATTTCTCTTTCAGCCTCTGCACAGTATATTAGCCAAGAAAAAAAATCACGTCCTTCAGATCCGTCAACATGAAGTACTCACTGGAATACACCGTCCTTTCTGCTTAGGGAGAGTAATTTAGATTACCAAATCAATTCATGGCATTTTTAGGCTTGGATTGTCTGTCATCCTTTCCTGCTGAATTTGCACCTGGATGATCTGCATTTCTGTAAATTGCATTTCCCTCTTGTACTGCAGCTTTTCTCCGGTGCTGAAATCTGGTCGTGTGTTTGTTCCTGACGTCAGGGCGTATTTTCCCCCGAACGGATGGTTGTATTCGCACATGACACTGCCTGTCAGGTCAGGTCAGGTCCTGTGGAGGACGGAGACTTGACACAGCACTGGACGCATTCCAGAAAAACTGCCAGAACAGACAGGCTGAAGGACCCGACCTCCTCACCAAATACTCTCATGTTCTGAGTGACAACGAGATGCACATTCTCATATACATTACGGGCATTTAGCAAATACTCTTATTCAGGGCAAACAGCATTTTAAAATTTTTTTACAGAGTATCCATTTTTATACACTTTATTTCATTATACAGTTTTTTAATACTTTGACCGAGGTGCTTAACCAGCACTGCTGAAGGGCACAACGGCTGTGTCCCAGCTGGGAATCGAACCTGCAGCCCTTAGGCGACAGTGCCAGTTTTCATCTCGCTGGCAGGCTGTAGCGTTTATGCAGCTCCTGCATGTCTTTGACTAAAGCAGAAACAGAATACAAACAGCTGCATTTTACCTCGACTAAAAGCCAGCTGAAACGCTGTTGCGAGGAACGGCAATCCCAAAGTGCACTGCCGCATTTTATTTGTAAAGATAGGATTTTTCTTTTCTTGAATATGAACCAAAGAAAAAAAGCATTCTGAACCTGTACCAACATTACAATCTAATCAATTCTTATTTTTCAGGTATGTTTTTTTTTAGCACGGGTTCCCTTTTAAGAAGCAAAAAGAGTTCTACTTTAATTTAGCCAGGACTTAAAGATATATAAACATTCATTAAATATGTGCTCAATATGAGTGTTCTTGCATTTGAAAACTGGAATAAATTCAGTATTTTTCTGACTCATGTATTTTTTTCACTCCTTATATAAAGCACAATTTTATTTTTTTACAATTATTTGTTAGATCCCAACCATCTGTCCCACCACCAGAACAACAACATCACATTTGAAAAGTGGCTTATTTTATACAGCAGAAACAGCTAATAATGAAAGGTATAACACTGAGACGCCACTGAAGGTCAGGTTTTTATGAACAGGTGGGATTGTGGGATACGTGGCGTATTGCGGGGGAGGGTTGGATTAGCGGTTCTGCTGCGCGCGGAAATGGGCGGAGTCCGTGTGGCGTGTGCCGAGGGAGGGAAAGAGCGGGAAAACGCAGGAAGGAGGAGAGAGAACACAGGGGGGCCAGCGACCGTGAGACCCCACTGAATGGGGACAGCGGCCATTTTGTGAACACTCACCACACATCAGCTGTGATGAGAGGGAGGGAATTATAGGGCCAATCATACCTGAGAGCATCTTTAGTCTAAATAAGGGTCTTTAGCCTGGCACACTGAAGCCGGGCACCCACCGCACGCGTATCGGCCGCGAGCGCACTACGGGCATATTACGCGCGTAACTGAAGCGTAGTTGAAGTACTGTTATTACAACGGCAGCGGGCGACGTCGTCTCCACCAGATGCGAACGCGTCGCGTACCGGCTGCGAAGCTCACGCGACACAAGCGAACTGAAGCGTAGTTTTTCGCTTCTGTTCTATTTTTTCGGCTTGTCGCGCGTCACGATGGCCTGTTTATACACAGAAATATGCTCTAAAATGCTAGGTATACATGCTCTGATTTATATTTCATCCTTATATTACTGGGGGTGTGTACCTCTCACATATTTTATAAGCAGCTAAAAAAATACAAGCCTTTTCGTTTTGTAAAAATAAATAAATAAATAAATAACTGGAACCTGGGGAAAAGGCAAACTTAGTTTCGCTGTCTTATTTTGCGGAGGGGGTGGGGTAAATTTGAAAATACACCACAGAAAGACGTAGCCTATTGAATGACGTAGCAGTGAATGCACCGAGCAGCGGTTTGTTAGCTCGTGTGTTGGAAGGTAGTTTTTAACCAACCATTGCTCAGCCTATTTGACTTCTCCGATGTCTTCGTTCGCCGTGCTTTCAAAAAGGGCTTGTTAATAAAAATCAGATAATCCACAGAGCTTTAAAAAAAAATCAGATTATTTAGTGGTCTTGCCGATGAAAATGCACCTATTTTATAAATGAAGTTGTAAGCAAGCCTTTATTGCGCTTGTACTTCAAAGCTTCCGGTGTTCATGGCGTTGTGGTGTTCATATCCCTTCAAGATTAAACTGTTACTGTCTTTTTCATGATTAACTGATTTTAATAAATATGATCCTATAAATGTTTTGACGTGAACGTCAAGACAACACGGGAATTCTCAATGGTTGATTACGGATTATTTATTATTATTATTATGATCATTACATATTCTTCATTGGCACGCTTGTTAACCAAGCAAATAAATTAATACAGTTTGAGATTGATTGTTATGCAGGCTACGTTGCGATTTAAGTTTATGGTAATTCTTGAAAGCGTTTACTTTCTCACGTATTTACGAGTTAACGAAATATTACCAAATGAACCAACTGAAAAAGGTCTCTCACCAAGTATTCGCTTACCCATAATCAAAAGTCCTGAACAAATGTGAAATACACGATGTAAGCCCACTGCAGACTGCGAGAGCTACTAGGAATATATAGCTTTTACGCAAGCCTTTGCGCGACACAAACGGAACCAGTGGAGACACCCTACGCGCCGCGTCGTGCTGCTTCGCCGTGCTGCTTAAGCGACGCTTACGCGACGCGTGCGGTGGGTGCCCGGCGTGATACTATACTATCTTTATACAAATCCCACAGACAGCATACATAACTGGAACTGCCAGTTACTGTCAAATATTTGAATAATTCTATGGCAAATAATCCTGAAGTTCTCTTGACATAACAGTCCTCAAATTAATGACTGCAGCTAGCTAAAGGGGTTAAATTCTGTTAAATTAAAATGGGTTAAATTCTGTAAGAATTAATGTAGTAAGTATAGGTTATGATTCACAGGTAAATCTTTCCTTTACCACATTGCACTCAGCACTAGCAGCAAACTGGTATGATTGGATGGCGGCATCGGTTATTGGACCTTGAACCCAGACATGGAGAAAAAAAGTCTATCCACAAGTTCAAATAAGTCTGCAAAAATCTACAGAGAACACGCAGCAAAGTTTGTGGGGGAAAAAAGTAATGATATCACAAAATCTTAAATAAATTACTATTCCAGACGTAAATATCTACACATCAGCAATGACAGTAATCAGAAACATCCCTGAGGTAATCACTGATCATGTTACGAGACATCACATCCCAGGAGAGATGTGTGGCACAGAAACTCCACTCTGAATGTGGTGGGGAAATCTCCCGTCAAATGCGCATTTTACAACGTGTGTCCTTAGAATACAAATATTATGCAGTCAAAAAATATAAATAAATGAACTCCAGTAGCATGTGGTCACTGAGGTCTGCAATATTCTTGAAGGTGTCAGAGTTTAGGAAAAGGTGTGTTTGGATAGTTTCACAGCGAACAAAGATCTAGGCCTACCAACTTAAAGCTTAACAATCAAATACAAATTCCTGGCTCTGTGCTCACACCAAACTCATAGAACATTACATTACAGGCATTTAGCAGACGCTCTTATCCAGAGCGACGTACAACAAGTGCATCAGAATATCTGCAAAGTATCTCTGTGACATAGTCTCTGAAAAGGCTCTATACAAGTAAAACTGAATTGAAGGTACAGCTTTCTTGTAGCAAAAATTCTCCTCTAGAAATTTCTCCTCTAGAAATTTGGGTTAATGGAACTAAAATATCTATGAAGTTCACACGGGGATAAAAACTCAAAGCTCAAGGCCTACGCGTGTCTCATTACTTATAAATTAACAGTGGCACTTCCTACGACTGCTGATTTAAAACAAAATATAAATTTTGTACAGCGGCAGGTTGCGTTTGAAGAACGTCGTTTTTAATCATCCCGGTGAAATTCTCCTCTGTCCGCCACGCAGGGCCCCAGACTTGAGTGCGCTAATTCCACCCGGCACGACTCTGCTCGCCTTGCTTCCCACAATGCACCGCTGCTTTTCTCCTGTGGGTAGAGGGCTGTCACGAATCAAACAAAAGCACTCGAGGAGGAGGTTTGGGTTCAGCTCGCCGCTGACTGAGCGGAAGGAGAGAACGGCAGCGGCGCAAGGCCGGGGCTGACCTCCGGGGGGCAGTAATTACTTCCCGCCGGCGTGTCGCGGTGTTTCAGGGACGGTGTGAAAGCGAGCGGCGGCTGGCGGCGTGTGAATGTGCACAGCGAGCGGAACGCGACCCAGCGGGCGGAACGCGACCCAGCGGGCGGAACGCGACGCAGCGAGAGAGTCGCCAAGGTCGCGCTTTAGGACGGAAAGCGGCGCCCAGCTCAGCCGCGAAAAAGCCCTGGGACAGAAGTGACCTCATCCCCGGCGGGACGCGGAGGGAGAGCGCAAACGCGCCCGTGAGCTGGATGTGTACTCAGCCCCCGCACCCCCGGTCCCCTCCACCACCCCCCCGCACCCCCGGTCCCCTCCACCACCCCCCCGCCACCCCTGCATTCAGTAAGGTCATAAAAATAAAGACTGCGTTCAGTAAAGACATAAAAATAAAGACTGTGTTCAGTAAAGACATAAAAATAAAGACTGCGTCTGCTTAGTAAAGACAATAAAGAATGATAAGAACTAAGACTGCGTTCAGTAATTAAAAGACTCATAAAAATAAAGACTGCGTTCAGTAAAGTCATACAAATAAAGACTGCGTTCAGTAAAGTCATAAAAATAAAGACTGCGTTCAGTAAAGTCATACAAATAAAGACTGCGTTCAGTAAAGTCATACAACTAAAGACTGCGTTCAGTAAAGTCATACAACTAAAGACTGCGTTCAGTAAAGTCATACAAATAAAGACTGCGTTCACTAAGGTCATATTGTGATCATGTGCAAGTATGAGATAACACACGTGCCGACCATCAAGTGGATAATCTAGTATTATGTTTTTTGTGACATAGTTAATGTTAAACCAACACAAATTTTCTCTTGTAAGAGGGCCTGAATACCACCCAATTACAGGTACAGGTCCCAACCACATACACCACACACAAAAAGCCATTTAGGTTATATAACCCATCTTCCTTTGGGAGCTGTCTGCTCTCTTCCCCTACAGCCTCCTAGGCTGTCATCTGAGTCAAATATCAACATGCATTTTCCAGGGAAAATAGCTGAAATAAATAAAACTTTGCTCACAAGAGACAATAACGCCGCATACTGAGCTTACGGGTACACAGAATACAATCATATTCTGCAAGAAGAAAAAACAGAATACAAAAACTGATTTCAAGGATCTCAAGACCATTCAAAAACGGAGGCAATTCGAGGAAATCTCAGTGATGAGAATTCCCCTGTTACCTCTGCGACTTGATTCAGTTATGAAGCGAGAAGAAACAGGAAAAAAACAAAAAACATTCAAGATTGAGGCAATGATTGGTGGACACTTTCTGGTTATACTTCCAGGAGCCTTTTAAAGGACTACAGCAAAAAAGTATCCTCATTCCTTTGAGTTATTGTTACCATCGTGCTCTGTGAGAGGTGGAGTTCCTCGCTGGCTGTTACCAACGTGCTCTGTGATTGGTGGAGCTCCTGGCAGGTTGCTACGTGAAAAGTGAGGAGCTGTGGTTCTTATGCTGGTTCTGTTCTCCAGGGCATTTGCTTATTGAAGTCGTGGCAGAGAGCTGCAGGTGAGGGACACTGCTGAACCCATTACTGACAGCTTTCAAACACATCACCTGTGTGGAGAGCACATGGGGAAAGTGCCCAGATTTGGAACTGAACCTGCAACCCTATGTCTAAAACTGTGTCACCAAAAAGAATGATGTTTGCCGCTCCATGCATGAACGAGAGATTAGCAGGGTGTAATGGATGGACAGAAGGATGGATAGATGGATGGACAGAAGGATGGACAGTTGGACTGATAGATGGTTGGATGGATAGATACTCAGGGCCATTCACAGACACACGTGCACACGCGCGCACACACAGACGTGCGCGCGCATACACACATTCTCACACACACATGCACACGCACACACACACCCACGTACACACACGCACGCTCACACACATACACACACGCACTCTCACACACACGCACACACTCTCTCACACACACACACACACACACACACACACATGCTCTTCCTGAAACCTGTGTATCATGAACGAAACTGTCCGGCCTCATCCTCCAGCAGATGGCTTTAAAGCATGGGTCTATTCTGCAGGGCCCACTCAAGTACATTGAGTCATTGATTTTAAAATGGAGCCATTAATGGGCTGTCCTGTCCTCTCCAACAAATGAAAGGAAAAATAAGTCTCAAAAACCGGTACGAGAACAAGAGCACTTAGCAGTCATTATTTGGGACTCATACTTGCCCGGCCCAGGGGTAAACATGGCGTTCCCCGTCTTTAAAAGGCAAAATGGAACCAAATGCAGATGGGTCTGAAAGAAGGGCATAGATTTGCCCCGAGGATTGTGGGTAAAAGTTGTGGGTGCACTTAAAGGTAGCATGACTGACTGTCTTTAAGGTTGTGCTCAGGGTTTAGTGGAAATGGGTTTGGGTTGCGCTGAAAATAATCATATTGGACCCAGTGTACTTCAATTTCAAAAATAATGGCCCAGCCTGGCTCTTTGAAGGACTAGCCTGCTCTAGTGGGGACAGAGTGAAGTTTTTTTCCAAACCGGACATGGGCGTGGCTATTATAGTCTGTTATGCCATTTCAGATTCTAACCAATCACACTGCTTTGCTGTGGAGTGCAAAGCCATTTGACTGGTTCGTGTTACTGTAGCTGGGCCACATTTCCGGTAGCTCCGCCCACTCAGCAGTTCACGGAGGTTCGTTTTCTCTTGGGTAGAGTATGGTGTCACTGACACCTCAAAGCTAAGCTGCAAATCACAATCATCTCGAATCCGTAGAGGATCGTTGTGTGTAATTAACACCTTGGTAGGTTTACTGAGGCATCGCCCACCTGCAGCTGGGGTTCATTATAACTCCACCCCCAGTGGCGAGGACACCTGTACAGCCTTTGAACTCTTTGCACCAACATTTCAATAGTAACCAAAATATGGGAAAATGTGGCTAATACTAATTGGCAAACTGACTCTCCCTCAGACTAGCTGAATGAGAGAGGCTCTCTCTGTTTGGATTATGATTATTTAACGCGCACAAAAAACCCACAAAATGGTGCCACTATATTTAGATGCAATCAGGTTAAAAACCGGAGAGGCTGCAGCAAACGAAAGGCTCGTTTAAACTGTCACACTGGTTAATTACTCAAAACAGTCAGAAACTGAAACAATTAAAATATGTTGGCCTTGTCTGTTTTGATCTTGTGAGCCTCTACTGTTGCATGCTGGGAGCAGGAGTCCAACATTTAAGCAGGTTCAAACGGGGTGTCTGTGAACTACAACCTGTAGTCTGCTGTAATAGTGTAGTACAGTGTGGACTGTCTATATCCTGTAGGATATAGAATGACCACTGGCTCTCCTGCAGTACTGTGAGTGGCTTGTAGGGTGTAAGACAGTTACTGGCTCTCCTGTAGTACTGTGTGGAGCCTGTAGGGTGACAGCTACTGGCATCGAAGGTTCACCTGCAGTGGCCTCTAATGCACAGGTGTCTGTGGCTCAGTCGCTTGATGGGCCCAATTATTGATTCCAAACCAATCAGCGGGAAAATCAGCCACTGATAACGTATGACCACCTCCTCCCCCCCTCCCCCGTCAAGCGTTCCGGAAGCTTCCCTCTCCCACCCGTTACAGAGCGGGACAGGGACGAGGCAGGATTGTGGAGTGTTGCAGCGGAACCCATCGCCCGAGGCGGCGATCACTGAGGAGGGTCCGTGTTCCTTTTAAACACCTGAGAGCCAGCCTGGGGGTTAGCCCGGAAGGCCGAAGAAGCCTGGTGCTCTCCTGGGCCCTCTCCCCAGCGAAAGCTGTGCGCTTGGCGGGAAGCCATCCAAAGCCTTATCAGGCTTAGCAGCTGTAGCCTGGAGCCCTCGGCGCTGTCTGGAGAAATGCTCCACTTCCAGAGAACAATCTCAAAAATGATATACACAGTGGGCAGCAGTAAGAGAATTCAGCCCAACCCAAGCCCCCCTTCCCCCCGAAAATATTTCATATTTTGTTGCCTGCAGACACTTATATAGGAATTAAGAAGCCTGATCTACTCAACTTACTGCAGATTTTCAGGGCAAAACACAAGTAGTGAATGAAAAATTTTAAATAAACTGAGATGTTTATTTACACTTCTTGCTTTTATGAACCTAAATGTGTTCGAGTGAAAATAGTTATTGTCAAAATCACATAATAATCTGAATGGCTTCTATTGGGTGCACAGAACAGACGTTCCCACAATTTCGGAAATATAAGCAACTGAAACGCGTCCATGTCTGGTTCCTCGGCCAGACAGTGAATTTCAAGCAGCGACTCAAACGTGCCAGCAGAGGAGCAGGGGTGCTCAGTCCTGCTCAGCACCCCGCAAGGCGGGTCCCAGAGTTCTGTCCTGGAGCCGGCTGAATTGGCAAGAGAGTGAGTGAGATGGAGTACTGGCCAAAGATAACAGGCTGTCGTATTGGCAGGAAGAGGAAACATCCGACACTGACTCCTGGGGAAAAGGGTCGATATCGGCTTCCTCTCCAAAAAATACCCCCCCCCCCAGCTGCCCGATGATCTCCTGAGGCTGGGACTGGTCCTGATGGATGGGAGCACCTCCCTTTCCGTGCCTTAGCCAATTACTGGGCAGAGGATGCTGGCAACAGGAGGGCAGCTGTTAGAGACCTCGAAGTGTGAGTGAGGAGTTCGGCTGTACCCCATCAACCCTGTACTCTGGTTACTACCACCAACATCACCATCATCATCATCATCACCATCCTTATCAGCATCATCATCACAGTTGTCAGAGTAATTATCATCGCAGTAATCTCGATCGTCATCGTCGCCATCGACTTCCTCATTGTCCTCATCATGAGCCCATGTTTTGACTGCAGTTATGAGTGATGAATGTGGCACGGAGTGTGGCACAGTGGGTAAGGAACTGGGCTTGTAACCGAAAGGTCGCAGGTTCGATTCCCGGGTAAGGACACTGCCGTTGTACCCTTGAGCAAGGTACTTAACCTGCATTGCTTCAGTATATATCCAGCTGTATAAATGGATACAATGTAAAGTGCTATGTAAAAAAAAGTGTAAGTCGCTCTGGATAAGAGCGTCTGCTAAATGCTTGTAATGTAATGTAATGAATGTGACCTGAAGGCGGCAGTGTTGAGCACTGCTCTCAGGATGACGGTTCTGTCGTAGCCTCAAGCAAAGCTGTGTCCTTGAAAGCCTTCAGTAACATGGATGTTATATAACAGCAGCCCCACTAGGCAGTCTGCCAACCGGGGGTGAAATAATGACAGCGTGTAACCCCGCCCTCCCCCCCACCACCCCCCCCCACCGTCACAGCGACGGATGCAGAGGTCACGGAACTCATCATTCCTCTCCTGGCATCTCCCAACGATGGCGCACCTGCCATAAATTCATTTTAAACCCGCAGCGGCGGTTCTGGCTCACCCGCCATAAATCCGTTCGCTCGCAACGCGAGGTGTCTCCGCTCCCTCTGACCTTCACTCAGCTTAGAGACTACCTGCGGAAACGAGGCAGGTGGGGAACGCCAGGGGTCACGCAGCCAATCGGCCGTGAGCAGGGACAATCAGGGGGCAGGGAGACTCTCGGGGGATTGGACCAGAGCACCGGGGGGGGGGGGGCGGGTTAAGGGTCTTTGCGGGAACCTTTAATGGCCGCAGTTTGCTGGTCCATAACTTAATATCTGCAAGATGGATGCGTGCGGAAAGGGAGGCGGCATACCCAAAACAGATTTGAGGGGGTGATGGATGATCCCCCGCTTGTGTTCCCGAGAGATGCGCTGCAATCACAGCAGAGCCAAAAGCTGCCCCCCCCCCCCTCAGTGCTGAGGGGAGGGGGGAGGCGATCAGCCTGAGGAAAAGCTCTTTTCAGAAAAGCGCAGAAGACGAGTTATATTATCCATGACCAACACACATCAGTTAAGGTTTGCATAAGATGTATACTCCTTATTGGCGATTTTTTTTTTTTTTGGTTTTGTTTTTTTTATTTTTTTTTAAATTGTTTTGTTTTGGGAGGCTGAGAAATGAAATCATGGTGAGTGACAGCTCATATTCTCAAACTGAATCTGATTCTGGGCGCTGGAGGGTGGTGACTAACCCTGTTCACCCCAGGATCCCTGCTCTGGCGGCCTGCATAAGCTCTAACAAGACCTCACACACCTGATATGAGGACAGGAACTCTAACAAGATTACACACACCTGGTGTGAGGACAGGATACTACCAATAACAGCATTCCAGGCAGAATTTATACTACCACAACCCATGCTTTAAACACAAAATAACAGGTTTTGTCCTTTAGTTTTATCCTTTGTTCTTTAACCCTTTGGTTATCCACACTGTCCCAGGTTACAGATGCAGCTATAAGAATATCCAGAATGAACGATAAAAATGGCACAGAAAACAGAGAGGGATCAGTTGGAGATAAGGAAGAAAAGATCATAAATCCAGAGGCATCAGATGGACAGGAGGTAAAGTAGATTACACATCCAGAGGCATCAGGTAGAGATGAGGTAGAATAGATCACAAATCAAAGAAATTTGGGGGAGAACAGATGAAGTAGATCAGTGTTTCTCAACCCTGGTCCTGGGGACCCATGGGTCGTTATCAGTTCTGCAGAAGCCTTGATACATTTGAATCAGGTGTGTTGGAGCAGGGAGATATCTAAAACATGCAGGGCAGTGGGTCCCCAGGACCAAGGTTGAGAAACACTGAAGTAGATCATTCTTGCAGAACAAACTCCCAACAGTGAATCATGATCTTCTATAACCCTGGAAATGTTGAAATGCCCTTGTTCTTTAAGCCCCATTAGTATTGGAAAAGCACAGTCAGAATGAGGCAGCCCTGCTAGCACAGAACTAGGACAGCCAGAATCAGTTAGCTGTGCTAGCAGTAGACAACACGTCAGAACCAGGCGGCAAATTGGCGGTGAAATTCTACCACCCTTCCTGCCTCGGTGGATGCTGAGAGGGCAGGGCATACCGATTAGAATCCGGAGAGATCAGCGCTGGGATGTCTGTGGCGAGAATGAGCCTGTCATTAAAGAAGGTACGGTATTCCTTCTACCTGTACTGTCACTCGGGTTACCGGGGGGGGGAAAAAAAAACAAAACAAGAGGTTCTCTCCACATGTTCTGCTAAAGGCCTTTCTGGTAACGATCTGATGAGGACACCCACTGGAAGGACACGTACGAAAATTCAAAGTGTTGTTTGAAACATCGTTCAGGCATAAATAAAGTAAAAATAAGAGTGCGGCGCGTTGTTTGCGATCGGAGAGTCGAGTCCCGCTCAAGCCGGGCTGTGCCGTCTGCGTTTCGCGGCTCACAAACCGAACCAAAGGGAGCGGAATTACATCCTGGCGGAGGTGGAGACCGCGACTCGCGGGGATTGCAGCAGTAATGGCGGACTCCCTCCCCGAGCGGCCGAGCCCCCAGGCGTTTACGGATTGGCTGAGGCGGCGTCGCTCGTTAGAATGGCCCACACGGCTTCAGCGGCGGTTTTCGGGGGGCGGCTCTACCCCTCGCGGCGCGGGGCGGGGGGGCTAGCGACAGGCGGGAAACGCGGCCGTGCCGCCATGTTAAAGTCGCAATTAATCCGAACTTCACCCCGTGAGCGTGCAGCTCGTTACGCCCAAATTAAGGAGGTATCACCACTCTGAGGAGCTAACTTCTGTCTTACAGGTATGTCACAGTCAGCACAGACAGGGGCTCGGACTTGAGAGCACTTAATTACTATAAACATAATTAAGACAAATTAACTTCTGTAATTACTGTAACGGCTGTGTCCCAGTACGGGAATTGAACTCGTGGCCACCTGGAAGCTTTTGGAAAAAAGCATACTGATCCACCCAAGTAGCCAATGACTGCGGGCCTCCTGAACAGGTGTTCGGCGGAGTCTCACCGTCACACCTGTAAGGAAAGGTGGTGGAGTGTCACTGCCCTCCAGTTAACAGTAGGGGGCAGCACTGGGTAATAACAGCATCCAGGAAGGAGAGTGGAGAACGGTCTGCTTTCTGAAGCTTTGGTGAACTGGTGAACTTTGGTGAAGACTGAGGCTCATTCCAATCACTTATTTTATCCATCCTTGTCTCCTCAATCCTTGCCTGACCTGGAAATTGATTGTGGTCCGCCATTTTTAAAGACATTCCAACCGGTTAAATGCTCCTCGGAGGAGCGAGGAGGCTCTCGAAGGATGCTTGAGCAAAGAAACATGACTGCATCCTTCTGCGGAAGAGTTTTTTTTTTTTTGAATGTGTGATGAACAAATGTTTGACCTGTGGATCCACTTCTCCACATCTCCCATGTATGGGGCTTCAAAACTGATGCTTGGCTGAACGAGGACGTTCCGTTTGCCCAATACACGTTTCCTCGATTCCTCCGTCCACACATTTCCTTGCGTCCTCCGATGGGTGGAGTTAAGTAAGTGAGGAGAGGATGTGAGGAGGTAGAATAAGCGATTGGAAAGAGCCCTGAATGTACCGTCTCGGTTTCCAGTTCAGAATCTGCAGTGCAGGTGGGAACGTCAGTAACACGCAGGATGCAGCCTGCCTGTTCTACACACACACCCTTATACGTCGCTGCTCTTGTGATATGTGCTTGTGTTCGGCCCTGATGAGCTCGTAAGACGTCAGTCCGATGTTCTCTTTCTGCACCCCTGGTTGTCGGTTTGCTGGAGGCCACAGCAGCAGCAGCGAACAGCACGCGCACTTTCACCACGTCACACAGCGGCTGGCGTTCGCCCCGTTCTCGAGCTCAGAGCCAGAGGCGGTGTCCTAAAATAATAATCATTTTACCGCGTAAGAGCGGCCAGTGAGCCAACCCCACGCCGCTTACACGACACCTTTGACGGATGCTCAAGCGGCGGGAGAATCTTGCGTCAAACGGCGAGGTCCGAGCGGCGCCAGCGCTAATTGGGTCGGACGACGGGAGCGCTGGCGGTCTGTGGTGCTCTGGTGCGCTCAGAGACCTCGGCGCATCTGGGATCGAATCAAGCCACACGCCTACAGCACCACCTAGTGGTGTGTGCGTGACGCGTATGCGGCTTGGAATGTTACTGTTACTAGAGATCTACTGCTTCATAGCATCAATGGGTCCCTGTGAGATCCTGGAACTCAGATCAATAATACGAATAAAAATAATAACACCTCACAGCTAATGGGATATAAAATTGACACCTCACAGCCAATGGGATATAAGATTGACACCACACAGCTAATAGGACAGCGTCTCTCCTCCCCCACCACAAAACCGATTGCTTTTATTCATTCCTTTACTGTAAAATTGGGGGGTTATCTTGTTCAGCAAAATGAGAGGCTGGCACTCACTGACTGAACAGTGATAACGAGGGATATATTTTGATGAATTTCAGTCTCAGTCTGAATAAATCCTTCTAAAATGTTTCACTCTGTGTCTTTTCCCTCCAGGTTGTGTTTTAAAAAAACCAAACCAGACCCAGCCAGATTTTTTTTTTTAAATCCACGGAACAAGATGTCCCTGAAAGTCCAGACCAGCAACGTGACTAACAAGAACGACCCCAAGTCCATCAACTCGCGCGTGTTCATCGGCAACCTGAACACGGCGGTGGTGAAGAAGCCGGACGTGGAGGCCATCTTCTCTCAGTACGGGCAGGTCCTGGGCTGCTCCATCCACAAGGGCTACGCCTTCGTCCAGTACGCCAGCGAGAGGCACGCACGGGGGGCCGTGCTCGCCGAGAACGGGCGGGTCCTGGCGGGGCAGACCCTGGGTAGGCCAACACAGCACCTTCCCACCTGCACACCTGTGTGACACACACCACCTTCTCACCTGCACACCTGTGTGACACACACCACCTTCTCACCTGCACACCTGTGTGACACACACCACCTTCTCACCTGCACACCTGTGTGACACACACCACCTGCACACCTGTGTGACACACACCACCTTCTCACCTGCACACCGTGCCGAATTAATCCAGTACCAACATCCCTCCCACCTCTCTCTCACTCCCTTTCTCACTCTCTGCTTCCCCTTCTCTCTCTTCTTTGCTCTCACACACTCTCTTTCTCTCTCTCTGTCACACTACCCCTTGCCCTCATCTTCCCTCTTCTCACTCTCTCTCTCTCTCCCTCTGTCTCTCTCCCTCCCTCTCTCTCTCTTTCTGTCCCCCCCTCCCTCCCTCCCTCCCTACCTCCCCCCCTCTCTCTGCAGACATCAACATGGCAGGAGAGCCCAAACCACAGAGTCCAGTGGGGGTGAAAAGACCAGGGGCAGCTCTGTACAGGTGTGGTATAAAGCTGCTGTTCTTCACCTCCTCACAAAAACAGCTGATTTTACTCACACTCCTAATGCAGGATATCTGAGTGTTACATATATTACATCATATTATTTACACAACTATGCATTTCAGACAAGGGTACATTCAGGGCACAGAAGGATGAAAAAACAAACCGTTTCCTACCTGTACACCACAAACAAAAGATGTGATATGTAAATTATTTCAAATACAGTACTGTATATGTACTGTACATGCATATATATTTTTTAAATGTTTCTCATAAGAGTATGCAGATACATTGAATGGATGAAGGAGAAAAGCAGAAGTGATTTACAAGGGAACCTCGCTGAAAGAAGTGGACTCAATGTCAATTTGATTCCCGTTGAAAAAGTGATTCCATTTTTGTTATTTGTATATAAAAGTGGAGGTCTTTGTTTACAAACACAACAGAGCAATACACTTTGGGATAGTCATCTCTTGGTTTAAATCACATTCCGATCTCCTAACAGACGCTCTCGTCCAAAGCGAGACACACACGTGGAGAACACCAGTGTTGGTTGAGAGATTAATTTTGGTTAAGAGGTATTCTTAGTTTACCCTTTTCACCTTTAAGGACGTTGAGCAGTTAAAATGGGCTGTTTGAGGGCGGAAGTTCTAGTTTTTTACCAAAGGAAAAATTCTGCCTGCTTTGATGAAAATGAATTGGAATGGGGGAGCTGTGGGGGGGGGGGGGGGGCATCCTGCTCAGACTGCGGTAACATTGAAGAAATGTGAGAAATGCTCCCAGATGTTATGCTTTTTTTTGCTTTATTGCTGTTTTTCAGTCTTTGTCTCATGTTGTCTTTCAGTGGCTACGACTCCTTCAGGGATAATTTCTACGACAGGTGCGCAAAATGTGAACATCTGAACACCTGCACTGTCGCGATAGGAAGAGTTTCGGCTTCGGGAAGCCTCAGAGACAGTGGCGCTGTGACGTGCTCTCTCAGCACGTCTTAGATTTGGAGCGATGAATGCGTTACGTCTGGCGCTCGAGCGCAAACTCCTGGCTCACGGCAGAGAAATGATTGACAGCCTGACTCACGGCAGGGCTCTTGAAGCCTCGGTTTCCCGCCATGAAGGCGCAGGTCAAAGACTGGTACAGTGGAACCAACATGACTAAACAGAATGACAAAACAATGCCAGGATTTCATCTGACATCAGACATCCCCCTGGCTTGGCGGGCTTTTCTACGCCCTCGCGGAGAGAAAAGCCCTGCTTTTTTCAGGATAAGGCTGCCAGAATTGCAGGCAGAAGCCTAGCTGATCACTCATTTCAATGCACAGGAATATTACCTAACACTGCACATTTCATCTTAATGACTGTTTCAAAGTTCATAAAGGCAAGATTATATTGTAACATAACATCTCGTTAAACATATCTATCTGTCGCGCACATATTAACAGCCTAATATATGTCCAAAATTTAATTATAAAATTGTCCGACAAACGGAAACTTTCATGGACATATTCGTCGCGATTTTTTAAATCCTAGCGCAACCTATATAGCCTATAGCTACCATGGTTCATCTAGATTGTTTTAATGCTTATCACAAAAACAAGAAATTACAAAAAATAAATAAACTGCAGCCATCATTCTTACCTTCACACCACTGTGCGGACCTGCTTTGACTTCACGTATTCCAAACTCCCGCGAAAAACTTCCTTCAGTCGTTAGAGACCAGGCCACAGAGGTGTTCTGCACACGCGCTTCCGGCGGCGATTTAGTTGGCGTTAGCTACGTTTAATGGCGGATGCTACAGCAACAGCGCCATTTGCATTCTCATGATTTCACTTGCTTTTCCATGATTGATGGTTAATAAAGGGCAGATCATTGTACAGTAGTTCCCTGGCCGGTTACTTTGGCGGTTTTTGTTACCAAACTGCAAGGCATGGGCTACGCTTTGTATAAACCAAGCAGTTACGTTCGTCAGTGGGGAACCAAGCTAAGTAAACAAACGTGAATGAACTTTCAGGAAGTGAGAAGCAGGAGGTGGAGCTTACTGATTGCTCTAATTGGCAGCCAATAAATGAGCAGGTTCACTAAGGCTACGTTAACACCGCCTGGTAAAAGTGACCCAATACCGATTTTTTGCTCACTTGTGTAAACAGGAAAAAAAGCACATGGAATCGGATATTTTCAAATCAGATTTGGGCCACATTGTTGAACGGATTAAATCAGACGGTGGACCTGCCTTGCTTGAGACTAGAGCAGGGGTGGCCAACTCCGGTCCTGGGGAGCCGCAGGGTCTGCGGGTTTTTGTTTTGACCTTAAATACAACAACCACTTACACAAAAGAAACCAGGTGAGGTGAGTTAACTATGTAATCAACTGCTTTAATTGATCAATTAAGTGCCGAGTAAAAACAAAAGCCAGCAGACCCTGCGGCTCTCCAGGACCTGGGTTGGCCACCCCTGGACTAGACTGTCAGTGACGGCATCGCTGCCACCACATCCTCTGCGTCTGATTTTTTTTTAATAGCAGAAGCTCAAACCGAGTTACTCTGAAGGCTAATTAAGCTTGCAGGAAGCCATCCAGGAAAATTAATGTCTTCCTTTGCAATGAGAAAAATATGCATTGAGGGAGAATATTTAATCTAGCTACACCGTGTCCTCCCCTATCCAGACTTTTTGACTATCGCAGTCGGGCGTCGCAGATCCCGCGGCCGGTGCCTCTGAAGCGCCCTCGTGTGGCCGTGCCGGTCATGCGCAGGGTGAAGTCGCTGCCCGTGAAACTGGTTTCTCGATCCCCCGTCACGGGGAGCCGCTCTGTCCGACGCAAGCGTGAGTTTCCCCAAATATCCCGCCCCGGCTCATAACCCCTGCTTTCTGGGCAAGGCCTGCAAATCATATCAAAAGCTGAATCAATTTAGCCATTACAGGACTGATTTTCTATGAGCAGTGTGTAAAATGAGACTTATGTATGTATAATTTGTATGGCTGTACCACTTTGATTGCGTTGAGGCATTTGCCAGATGCTCTTATGTAGAGTGATTTGCTCAGCTCACAGTATTCACATACTCCATGTACACAGACAGATATTTTCTGGTGCAGTTCAGGTCACGTCCCGAGCTCAAGGCTCACAGCAGCAGCAGTGATGTCTCTGTCTTCTCTCTGCAGTGAAGACCAGCGAGCTGCAGGCTATCAGAGCTGAACTGGCTCAGATCAAGTCCAACATCGACGCCCTGCTGGGCCACCTGGAGCTCATCACAGAGAGCAGCGCAGGTGAGGGGAGAGGCCGCACACCACAGGTTCGCCTTTCATTTCTGCTTTGGGTGAGACACACCGCGGGACCACCCAGTCTGGCCTTAATGTCAACTCTCACAGGCACGCTGGCTAGTCTAGCTATTCATTCATATGAAAATATTGGGGGTGACGTATCTCTCTCGGTGCATCCCATTACTTTTTACTCCTCCACCTCCTTTCCTCCACTCCCCCACTACCACTCGTCTCCTACACAGAAGTATGTGGAGTAAAGGAGGGGAGGTGATGAGTTTGAAGTCGCGTCTCCAAAACACTTCTGTGCACTTCGCTCGTCTCCAGTATTGGGACACTGGAGGGAGGGAGGACACAGAGCTCAGCTTCCGGGCCACAAGGTGGTAGTGGAGGATACATTTTTTGAATATTGGGACGCACCCCACACCTATGCATATGCCACATACAGACGGTCAGCTGACAGGAAGTCAGAGGTTAGGACTCACCTGCAGAGCCTCTAGTGAAGAGAGTTTTTAACTGAATATCTTCCTTTCTGTCTGTCTGTCTTTCTCTCCATCTGCCTGTCCGTCCGTCTGTGCACCTGTCTGTGCATCTGTCTGTCCATCGCCTCACAGAGCTCCACCGGGCAGGTGAGGGTAATGGCGAGGTGTCTGCGGACGAATCGGCTGCGGACACAGAGTCACGTCATACCGACGAGGAAGAGGAGGGTGACGAAGACACACAGGACGAGTGTGAAGAGTTCACGGTGAGAAGGAGAGAGAGTGGACGAGAGAGAAGGGAAAAGTAGTG